>NC_060192.1:10175139-10176648 GCF_021184085.1 Oncorhynchus gorbuscha | reverse complement strand
TCCTGTTAGAGCTTATGTGCCGAATCCACCGTGTCATCTCAGGTGGAAGGTTTAGGGTTGTAGGAAGGAGATTCCAAGATGTGGATAGTGTGCAGGAGGGCATGGGACAGAGGAGTGTGTAGTTCCGGGTGGATAAAGTTGTGTGTATTAAATGTAAGGGTGCCCATGTTACTGGGCATTGGATGTGTCTGGTGTGAGACAGGTGGGTTGAAGTGGCCAGAGTCAGAATAGTGCAGAAGGTGTCGTATGGTGAGGTAATTAAGAAAGTAGAGGAGGATGGGTCAAGGGTGGGGGATCCTGAGAGGAATCCAGTGAGTAGTAGATTTGTGCCAGAACAAAGGGATAGGCCAACGAGTGATTTATGCTTCAGTAAAGGTTGTCTTCTTAGCGTTCACAGCAATGGTTATTAACTGTACCAAAGAAATGGAACGTAAATCACATGAAATAGATGTGGTGGCAGCTACAGATATATATTTGGATATACGAGATTTGACTTCAGAAGAGTTATAGGGTGTGTTGAGGGGTGGTGTTCTGTCCTCCCAGGCCATTGGCGTGGTGCAGGGCCAGTTAGGGTCAAAGTAGTGGAATGGGATAGTGGGTTTTTAAGGAGTGTAGGTGCTGGTGTCTAGGGCTATATTTCTTAGAGGAACAAGACTAATAAAGAGAATTAATGAAGAGAATTCACCTACAGGCTGTGTAAGGGCTATTTGACCAATAAGGAGAGTGATGCATCAGATGACCTGGCCTCCACAATCGTCCGGCCTCAACCCAATTGAGATGAGTTGGGCCCTAGAGTGAAGGAAAAAGTAGCCAACAAGTGCTCAACATACAGTATGTGGGAACACCTTCAAGACTATTGGAAAATAATTCCAGGGGAAGCTGGTTGAGAGAATGCCAAGAGTGTGCAAAACTGTCATCAAGGGAAAGGGTGGCTACTTTGAAGGATTGCTACTTTGAAGAATCAAAATATATTTTGGTTTGTTTAACACATTTTTGGTTACTACATGATTCCATATGTGTTATTTCATGGTTTAGAATGTAGAAAATAGTCAAACTAAAGAAAGCCCTTGAATGAGTAGGTGTGTCCAAAATTTTGACTGGTACTGTGTATGTTTTTTTGCATTGCCTGCGTATCAGTCAACCACATCTGCCAATGAGGGGCCTTCCGCATGGCCGAGATATGGCAGTGTTTGTCAGACCATGAGACATCGTCCTAAGGTACATGTCGGTTGTTTTGGCTCTACGACGCCCACAAGCCTCTTCTGAAGGTAGACCAGTACCATTTAAAAAATGTTTTTAAGTATGTATGGAAATAGTTTTATGCCAAAACAAGGCTGTTAAATATGGGTAAAAAAATATATACAAATAATAGCTCTCAGGTAAAGGAAAGACACTTTAAAACAAACTTCCTTTCGATTTTTTTTACAATTCGTTTCTCCATATTTGAATCTGTTATTCAATGTGTTTCTATGCACTATTAGCAGTAAGGCCATATTCAATGTTTCATCC
>NC_060192.1:10032482-10175039 GCF_021184085.1 Oncorhynchus gorbuscha | reverse complement strand
CCATGTGCGACTGACGTGTTTTCCGTTTGCTCCCGTGGTATTCTTAAAGTTTATGTGAATTCTGCAGTGGAACCGTATTTATTTTCAAATATTAATTTGGTGATCCCTTTCCGTAAAAAACAAGACTACTTTGCTTCCGAATGTCAGCATGTCGACCAAACATAAGGCCAAAAGCATGACTTTGAGAAAACCCGGCCTACAAGACCCGCTCTCATCACCGCCCTCTCCTGAGTCTGAGGGCCCAGGGACGCACACTTTAACCGGGGGCGCGGCTTGGCCTGGCGGTGCTGAAATGAACATTCTCGAGGCCATCAAACTACTACGCTCTGAGATAGTTGAAATGAAAACACAAGTGGTTGCTACGATTGAGGCCAGAATACAGGAGGTTTCTGATACTTTAAAAGCAGATTTAACCATCCTGCGGAACGAGACTGTGCCAGCAATCACAATACTCAAAACAACAACTGCGTCACACACTACAACGATTGCGGCACTGGAGGCCTCCGCTACTAATGTCTCTGATTTAACTATATCCCTGGAGGCTGAAGTTAAACGCCTAGCTGCGGATTTGAAAAAGGTGCGTGAGTCTAGAGGGATTCTCTCGCCGCAATAATCTTAGACTTGTATCGGTCCCAGAGTCCGCCGAAATGCATCGCGCCACGGATTTCGTTTCGGGGCTGCTGAAGGATGTTCTTGCCTTAGATGAAAAGCCCCTGATTGATCGAGCCCACCGGTCGCTGCGCCCAAAGCCCCGGGATGGGGAGAGGCCCCGTGACATAATTCTTCGAGTGCACTTTTTTCATGAGAAGATGGAGATCCGACGACGAGCCCGCAATACCACTCTGAGCTTTCAAGGACAGAACTTTTCCATCTACCAGGACTACTCCCCCACTGTTTCCAGGCAGCGCGCAGCTTTCAGACAGGCCAAACGAGTACTTCGGGACCATCCAAGTGTGAAGTATGGACTGCGATTCCCGGCCTGTTTATGGATGTCTCACGAGGGTAAAGACTACACATTTGAATCTCCGGATGAGGCTATGGCTCACATTCAACGTCACATCAAGAAGTCTTGAATATGCTCACAGTTCAGCAACTGTTGCTTGCGTACTGTGGATAGTAAGTAACCCACTTGTGGTACAATTATGCTTAGACATAACAGGCTAGTCTTGTATAGTTGGTGAAACTATTCAGGCTTATTTGAGGTGATCTAATGTTTTGATCGTCTAGTGTGTGTGCCTTATCTCGCTCACCTAATTTAGTTTGTTTACACATTGTCTCGGTGACTCAAAATATTTTTGGTTATTTGTTTACTGCATCCGTTTGCATTGACCCAGTTAACAGTAAATGTCTCCCAAGGCTACACGGTTTTTGGGGCCTCACTTTAATTTTAAAAGTTTTGAGCGTCATTTATGCCCAGCAAACGTTCAACGCTGCACACACGTAGTTTTTTGGTGTTGGTTTTAAGCTGTCTCAGCTTCAACTAGACTACTATTATAATTACTATTATTTTTGATTGTCTTACTACGATTTCCTTACTTCAAATTAGATTTTTGGCTGAGAGCCTTTATACATTTGATTTATTTTCCCTCTCAATGCCTGTTATTAGACTGGGGATACAATTATATACATCTACAAGTGGTGCTTTTGTCATTCCGTTTACACAAGGGATTCACCTTTTTTTTATTTGAAAAAATACATACAAATCTTTCTTTTTGCTGCTTGATCCACTAACAAAACGCGACTTTAAAGAGCGGGACTGTGGGTTTAGGTTTAAGACCGCACTCTCACAGACATACTGTGCGAAGAGAACATGTTGTATTTAGGCTTGTACCTCGTTTGGGGAGGTATTATGGGGGAAGGGGTTGGGGGGGCAGGTTGAATTGTTCAGTTCTAATGTTGTCATTCTGTCTTTTTAGTTTTTTTATCTGTTTTTTTCTGTACTATTTCCAAACATTTTTCACCGTACATTATTACTCTGAGACAAGTTATTCCGGGGGTTTGGGCGCTCATTGCTTTTCCATTCTATGCTCTAATGACAGGGTTGAATAACGGAAATGCCCAGAGGGGCCGAAATAATACGATCAAGTACATTTCTTGGAATACCAAAGGGGTTAACAACCCGGTGAAGCGTAAGAGGGTGTTGACACACTTAAAGGGTTTGAATGCAAATATTGCATTTCTACAAGAGACTCACTTGAGGACTGGTGAGCATTTTAGGATGCGTAAGGACTGGGTTGGTCAAGTGTTGCACTCAAACTTTCATAGTAAATCAAGAGGTGCTGCTATTCTGGTTGATAAAGCTACTCCCTTTGTAGCTTCTGAGGTTATTGCTGATCCTAAGGGACGATACGTCATAGTAACCGGTGAACTGTTTTCTACCCCTCTTGTTTTGGCTAGTGTTTATGCTCCCAATTTGGATGACACAATTTGCATTTCTTCCTTTCTGTCTACTATTCCCAATTTAGATTCTCATTTGTTGATTTGAGGGGGGGGATTTCAACTGTAAAATGTCCCCAGTTCTTGACAAGTCCTCACAAACAAATACAGGCCCATCTAAATGTGCCCTACTTATTCAATCCTTTCTTCAGAAATATGCTATGTTTGAGGCCTGGCGTTTCCTACATCCTACAGATAGACAATATTCCTTTTATTCTCATGTTCATCAAACATACTCCCGGATTGATTACTTCTTTTTGAACAAAAAACTTGTCCCTAACCTTCGGCAGTGTACTTACGAGAGTATTGTTATCTCTGACCATTCACCATTAGTGCTTGAACTAGAGTTTCCCCAGCGACCTCCTATGTGTTATCAATGGCGTCTCAACCCCATTTTACTCTCAGATAAGGAGTTTGTCAATTTCATCTCTTCTGAAATCACCTTATTCCTAGAAACAAATTCAACACCAGGTATGTCCTGCTCTACCATATGGAAGTCTCTCAAAGCATACCTACGTGGCCAAATTATTTCTTATACAGCCAACCAAAACAGAGTTCGCTCCCAGCGACTTCGGGACCTGAGCGAGTCCATAGCCACACTGGATGAGAAGTATGCTACGGATCCTTCCTCTGATCTGCATAAAGAGCGCCAACTACTCCAATCTGAATTTGATGAGCTTTCTACCAGGCAAGCTGAACAGTTACTCTTGCGAGCTCGATACAAAGTCTATGAACAAGGCGACAAGGCCAGTAAACTCCTTGCGCATCAGATCCGTAAATCTGAGGCCTCACGTTTAATCCGAAAATAAGGACCCCGTCTGGTGCCACCACAGTTATACATAAAGAGATCAATGATCAATTTAAACAATTTTACTCTGCGCGATACACCTCTGAATCCCCTCAAGACCCCTTGCTGATTGACTCCTTCTTTAATGGCTTGAATATGCCTTCAATTGATACCCGCTCCCATGACTATCTAGAAGAAGAATTTACGCTTGACGAGATTGCAACAGCAGTGTCCGCAATGAAAAGTGGTAAATCACCGGGTCCGGATGGTTTTCCAACCTAATTTTACAGGACGTTTTCTGGTCTGCTTTGTCTCGACTATTTTCAGAGTGCCTCAATACTTCAAAGCTACCGCCTAGTCTTTATCAGGCTTCAATTTCATTACTACTAAAGAAAAACAAAGACCCCCTGGAATGTGTATCCTATCACCCAATCTCGCTTTTAAACTGTGATTACAAAATCCTAGCTAAGCTTTTAGCCATCCGTATGGAAAGCTTGCTGCACCAAGTAATACACTCTGACCAGACTGGCTTTGTGAGAAATAGGCATTCATTTTTCAATATTAGGTGCCTTATGAATATACTGTACTCCCCAGCGTCGGAGGACCCGGAGGTGGTGGTCTCACTTGATGACGAAAAAGCGTTTGACCGCGTTGAGTGGGATTACCTAACAGCTACCCTTTATAGATTTGGCTTTGGCCCCAAATTCATTGCGTGGATAAAGGTTCTTTATTTTTCCCCCATGACTTCGGTACGGACTAATAACTTGTCCTCTGACTATTTTCCTGACACCGCGGATCCAGACAGGGTTGCCCACTCTCCCCCTTGTTGTTTGCTTTGGCAATCGAGCCTCTCGCCATTGCACTACGCTCGAATGATGCCATTCAAGGCATAATCAGGGCGGGCTGGGAGCAGAAAGTCTCGCTATATGCTGACGACCTCCTTTTGTTTATCTCCAACCCCGATACCTCATTGCCACGTGCCCTATCTGTTCTTAAAAAGTTTGGATCAATCTCAGGGTACAAGCTGAATCTAGGCAAGAGTGAGCTTTTTCCGGTAAACAAGGCTGCTTTAAAGTGCTCTTTTACAAGTTCTCAGTTTAGGATTGTCCGGGATCAATTCACTTACTTGGGAGTAAAAGTGACAAGGAAATATTCAAACTTGTTTCAGGAAAACTTTGTTGCTCTAGCAGACAGATTGAAACAATCTTTTACTTTTTGGAATTCGCTACCCCTTTCTCTTATCGGAAGGATTAATGTCATTAAAATGAATGTGTTGGCCAAATTTTTATATTTATTTCAATGTTTACCCATTTTTATTCCAAAATCTTTTTTTATTTCACTGGATCAAACATTCATGCATTTTATTTGGGATGGCAAGGTACCACGGATTGGTAGAAAACATTTACAGAAGCCCCTAGGCTTCATTGGGGGGTTTAGCTCTACCAAATTTTCAGACATACTACTGGGCTGCAAATTTCAGAGCCGTTCTGTACTGGCTGCAGACTGATCCTGCTGGCCCTAGACCACTCTGGGTCCAGATGGAGTCTGAATCGTGTAAACCTGCAGCACTTTCCTCTGTGCTGTGCTCGTCTCTCCCAGTGTCCCAAGGCAAAAGGTGTGTCAACCCAATTGTAAAGCAGTCTCTTAAAATTTGGAATCAGTTAGCCTTTAACCTCCGAGGCTTTTCTCTATCAGGCCCAATCAATCAGAACATTTTATTTCCTCCATCTTTGAATGATGGGGCTTTTGGCATTTGGCACTCACTAGGCCTCTCCTCGCTAGCCCAATTATTCTTTGATGATACATTTGCCTCTTTTTTTCAGCTGCAGGAAAAGTTCAATCTCCCCCAATCCCACTTTTTCCGCTATCTCCAGACTAGAAACTTTGCCAGGGCTAACACACCTGGATTTCCCAATAGGCCTGCGAATACAGCTATAGAGAGCATCTTGGAGCTGAACAAGCTTCCTAGGGGTGCAATTTCAGATGTATATGCAATCATTCATGACTTACAGAACCCTTCTTTGGTGCCTTTAAAGACTCGATGGGAAAAGGATTTGGAGGAGGGACTTGGGGAAGACGCTTGGGAATCTGTGCTGCACAGGGTGCACTCGTCCTCTTTTAGCACTAGACACAGCCTTCAATTCAAGTTGGTTCGCCGTATCCACTGGTCGGAGGCCAAACTTGGAAGAATATTCTCTGATTTTGATCCTACCTGTGTCACATGTAGCGTGGAACCAGCCACACTGTTGCATATGTTTTGGGGCTGTCATAAACTGTCAGGTTTCTGGGAATTAATATTTAAATGTTTATCTGATATATATGACTCTGTTATAGATCCGTCTCCCCTTACAGCCCTTTTGGGAGTACTGCCCATGGGTACCCCCCTATCAAGAATCCAGTCGGACACTGTTGCTTATACAACTATTTTAGCTAGACGGCTAATACTACAGAACTGGAAGATGGCAGCTCCCCCATCTTATAAATATTGGGTGAGGGATGTGTTGTGCTCTCTGAAACTAGAAAAAATCAAATTCAATTCACGTGGGAACACCAAACTGTTTAATGAGGCTTGGGCTCCATTCCGGTCTTACTTTAAACAGTCCATCCTCTGATGGCATTCCAATTAATACTAAAATAAGTCGGAGGAGCCTCTCTCTGTGTTTTTGCTGGGAGGGGGCATTAAGGTCCATGTGCTTATTGATTGTGATCCGCAGATGCCTTGTTCATCTTGCTCGGGCAGAGACTGAAGTGTGAGCTTGTTTTTCACAGTTATTTTTACACTTTGTTCACGCCTACATGAATAATCATTTTTATTTTTTTATTTTAAAGCATTGTAAAAAAAAAACCTGTCCAGTGGATGGTCGGTCTGTGGCCATGACTCTCTGTGAGTGGTTGCATTTCTCCACCCTTATCCCTTGACTGTTTACAGGAACAATGGTGAGGTGTTTGCTCTGTCCCTGTACTATAGATTGCACTTTAACCTCTGTAGCCTTCTGTCTGGTATTTTTAACTTGTCTAAAGTATGGTATCTTTAAAGCTATTTTTTTATTTGTATTTTTATTTCTATGTTTTTTCCCAGTTGAGTATATTATTTATATTGCTTTGTCTTGTCTATGTGTGTGTGTGTGTGTGTGTGTGTGTGTGTGTGTGTGTGTGTGTGTGTGTGTGTGTGTGTGTGTGTGTGTGTGTGTGTGTGTGTGTGTGTGTGTGTGTGTGTGTGTGTGTGTGTGTGTGTGTGTGTGTGTAAAACTTAATAAACAGAGTTAAAAAAAAAAAAAAAAAGCTTCGGCCAAGTCAATAAAAATAGCCCTTAAAATCAAGGGCAATGGTGACATCATTTAGGACCTTTAAGGTTGCAGTGACACATCCATAACCTGAGCGGAAACCAGACCGCATACCCAAGAGAATACTACAGACATCACGAAAGCCAGTCAGTTGATTATTGACACGTTTTTCCAACACTTTTGATAAACAGGGCAAAAAATAAATTGGCCTATAACAGATAGGATCAGTTTGATATCCCCCTTTAAATAAAAGACACACCGTGGCTGCCTTCCAAGCAATGGGACCGGTTAAAAAGCTCAGAGATAGGCTTGACGATTATATGGGCAGTAACCTTAAAGAAGAAAGGGTCTAAACCATCTGAACCAGATGTTTATTGGGGGTCAAGTTTAAGGAGCTCCTTTAGCACCTCGGACTCAGAAACCGCCTACAGGGAGATACTTTGTAGTGGGTCAGGGGGAAAAGACGGAGAAGCATAGTCACATTAGAAGGGGTGGGAGATGATGAAATGTTGGACAGGCAAGGAGACATGGCATAGTCAAATAGGAATCCTGACTTAATGAAGTGGTGATTAAAGAGCTCAGCCATGTGCTCCTTTTCAGCAGCAACCACATCATCAGGTAACATGATGAACGGTGAACAGATCGCCAGGTGGAATCCAAGCAGCAGTGCAGCAGGCAATGGGGAGTAGGTGTCAGACCCACTTGGGAGAAGCTATTTTCGGGAGGCAGATTCCTTGTAGAAAATCCCAGCTAACGTAGCTAGTATGTCTCCGTCCATTTTTTGAGTTTTCACACCTCTCACTTCACACTTTAATTTCAGTCAGATTATTTCCTAGCAGATTAGTAGCCTTATTTATTAAGCTTCATATATCAAAATTACCTCGAGATTGTCTTTTACGTTTTGGCTTCAGAAAGTAGGTTCAGTCTGAACATTACTCATGCAATTTTGTTTTGGATGGTATTTCCAGGTTCCGATATGTGTCTTCTGCAGGTCTTGGCTTGTTAGAGGTATTTTTCCATGATAGTACTCGGTAGAACTAGTAGTCCATTCAGGTAATTTTGTCCAAAATCAAGGTTTTGGATATTGAATTGTGAATTGCAACAAACGCTGACACTAATACAAGTTATCCAAGTATATCGGACCAAATTATGAAAGACAAGCATTGTAATTTTGAATTCCGTAAAGTCAGGGTGGAAGAGGGAAAACATTATTGTTGTCTATCAACAATGACAAGCCACTGGGGTCTGACTATCTGGACGGAAAATTACTGAAGACAATAGCAGACGATGTTGCCACATCTTCAATTTAAGCCTACTTGAAAGTGTGTGCCCTCAGACCTGGAGGAAAACTAAAGTCATTCTGCTACCCAAGAATAGCAAAGCCCCATTTACTGGCTCAAATAACTGGCCAATCAGCCTGTTACCAACCCATAGTAAAATTCTGTAAAAAATGGTGTTTGACCAGATAAAATGCTATTTCACAGTACACAAATTGACAACAGTCTTTCAGCAAGCTTATAGGGAAGGACACTCAACAAGCACAGCAATTCCACAAATGACTGGCTGAGAGAAATTAGACGTCAGTGAAGATTTTGACATTATCAATTATTGTCAGCTGCTGGAAAAACATATGTGTTATGGCTTTACTGTGGATAAAGCTTCCCCAGGGTAGCTGTTTAGGCCCCTTGCTTTTTTAAATCTTTACTAACAATATGCCACTGACTTAGAGTAAAGCCAGAGTGTCTATGTATGAGGATGACTCAACACTATACACCTAAGCTACCACAGCGACTGAAATGACTGCAACACTTAACAAAGAGCTGCTGTTAGTTTCAGAGTGGGTGGCAAGAGATTTGTTAGACCAAAATTATTTCTAAAATGAGAGGCATTGTATTTGGGACAAATCGTTCACTAAACCCTGAACCTCAACTAAATCTTGTAATAAATAACATGGAAATTGAGCAAGTTGAGATGACTAAACTGCTTGGAGTAAGCCTGGATTGTAAACTGTCATGGTCAAAGCGTATTGATACAACAGTAGCTAAAATGGGGAGAAATCTGTCCATAATAAATATGCCACACTCTGCCATCTTAACAACACTATCAACATGGCAGGTCCTACATGCCCTAGTTTTGTACCACCTTGACTACTGTTCGGTTGTTTGGTCAGATGCTACAAAAAAAGGACTGCAATTGGCTCAGAACAGGGAAGCACGGCTGGACCTTGGATGTACACAGAGAGCTAATATTAATCAAATCCATATCAATCTCACCTGGCTCAAAGTGGAGGAGAGATTGACTTCATCACTACTTGTATTTATGAGAGGTATTGACATTGTAACGATGTACACTGAGAAGCAAGCTCAGGGAGTGAATACATTTAATCAATTAACAAATGAACAAAACAAGACACACAAACAGCACACCAACATGAAACAGGAATAATGACGACTGGGGAAGAAACCAAAGGGAGTGACATATAAAGGGCAGGTAATCAAGGAGGTGATGGAGTCCAGGTGAGTGTCATTATGCGCGTACCGCTGGTGACAGGTGTGCGCCATAATGAGCAGCCTGGTGACCTAGAAGCCAGAATGGGAGCACACAGGCACACAGCTCGGACACCCATGCATACCCCACAAGACATGCCACAAGAGGTCTCTTCACAGTACCCAAGTCCAGAACAGACTATGGGAGGCACACAGTACTACATTGAGCCATGACTACATAGAACTCTATTCCACATCAAGTGACTGATGCAAACAGTCAAATTATATTTAAAAAAACAGATAATAAACACTTTACGGAACAGCGGGTACTGTGAAGCAACACAAACATAGGCATAGACGCATGCATGCACACACACGATAACATACACACTATACACACACATACATACACATGGATTTAGAACTGTAGATGTGGTGGAATAGGGGCCTAAGGGCACACAGTGTGTTGCAAAATCGGTGAATGTATTGTAATGTTTTTTTAATTGTATAAACTGCCTTAATTTTGCTGGACCCCAGGAAGAGTTACTGCTGCCAGCAGCTAATGGGGATCCATAATAAATACACAAATTGGAATGAAGGTTTTGATGTTGAGGTTTAGTATCCTGTATAAGTCCTTGCAAAAAAAAATCAAGTTTATCTACATTTATCCAACTCTAATTCCATATTTTTGCAGAAGAACTCATGGGCCCATGCTCGCTGTGTTACTTTGCATATCACTTCATAAAGCTGGAGGGAGAGGTGGGCCTTAAATCCTTGAGGGTTACAGAGGGTTGTTATATTACTGTAAACAGCAACAGCTGCTTTTCAGGTCTCTGTGAGAGGGCAGGCAGGGAGAGGGGTCTAAAACTGCCATGCAGGGAGATGTAGCTGGCCTTTCACTGAACAGCTGGCCTTTCACTGCATGACTGAAAACCTGAACTAACAACAACAAATACTGTCCTAACTATCTATTCTAAAAACATGTTAATTAAGGAATTCTGGAATACATACTGCCCACATACTAGCTATGCTCTGAGTACACATTCATTAAGGAACTATGGGATATGTAGTGCTCTAGGGGAGGAGTACGCAGCTACATTTGGCCGAAGGAAGATTTTTGTCAGAGAGAAAATAATTATAAAACAATTAGTTGTGAGGCCGATTGCATGCACTGCCAAATTCTCTAAACTGGAAGTGGCTTATGGTAAAGAAATGAACAGTCAATTATCTGGCAACAGCTACACTGACATTCAAAAGCACAGTTTTTTGACCATTAAAATAGCATCAAATTGATCAGAAATACAGCGTAGACATTGTTAATGCTGTAAATTACTATTGTAGCTGGAAATGGCAGATTTTTTATGGAATTTCTATATAGGCTTACAGAGGTACATTATCAACAACCATCACTACTGTGTTCCAATGGCACATTGTGTTCGCGGAAAAGGCTAATGGATCATTAGAAAACCCTTTTGCAATTATGTTAGCACAGCTGAAAACTGTTGTTCTAAATAAAGAAGCAATAAAACTGGCCTTCTTTAGACTAGTTGAGTATCTGGAGCATCAGCATTTGTGGGTCCAATTACAGGCTCAAAATGGCTAGAAACAAAGAACTTTCTTCTGAAACTCATCAGTCTATTCTTGTTCTGTGAAATTAAGGCTATTCCATGCGAGAAATTGCCAAGAAACTGAAGATCTCGTACAACGCTGTGTACTACTCCCTTCACAGAACAACGCAAACTGGCTCTAACCAGAATAGAAAGGGGAGTGGGAGGCCCCGGTGCACAACTGAGCAAGAGGACAAGTACATTAGAGTGTCTAGTTTGAGAAACAGACGCATCACAAGTCCTCAACTGGCAGCTTCATTAAATAGTACCCGCAAACACCAGTCTCAGCGTCAACAGTGAAGAGGCGATACCAAGATGCTGGCCTTGGAAAGGCACACACCTGTCACGCCTTGGTCATTGTATTTTGTGTTTTTGTTATATGTTTGGGTAGGCCAGGGTGTGACATGGGTTTATATGTTGTGTTTCGTATTGGGGTTTGTATTATTTGGGATCGCGGCTGATTAGGGGTGTTGTTAGGCTTGGCTGCCTGAGGCGATTCTCAATTAGAGTCAGGTGATTATCGTTGTCTCTGATTGGGAACCGTATTTAGGCAGCCTGAGTTTCGCTTTGTATTTCGTGGGTGATTGTTCCTGACTTTATGTAGTATTCACCAGATAGGCTGTAATTAGTTTCACGTTCCGTTCTGTTGTTTTTGTATTTAGTATTCAGTTATTTCATGTACCGCGTTTTCCTTCATTAAAGTCATGAGTAACCAACACGCTGCATTTCGGTCCGACTCTCTTTCTTCAACAGACGAACGCCGTTACAACACCTGTCTATATAAGGTCCCACTTTTGACAGTGCATGTCAGAGCAATTGTCCGTAGAGCTCCTAAACAGGATTGTATTGAGGCACAGATCTGGCGAAGGGTACCAAAACATTTCTGCAGCATTGAATGTCCCCAAGAACACAGTGGCTTCCATCATTCTTGAATGGAAGATGTTTGGAACCACCAATACTCATCCTAGAGCTGGCCGCCAGACCATACTGAGCAATCGGGGGTGAAGGGCCTTGGTCAGGGAGGAGACCAAAAACCTGACGGTCACTCTGACAGAGCTCTAGAGTTCCTCTGTGGAGATGGGAGAACCTTCCAGAAGGACAAGCATCTCTGCAGCACGTCACCAATCAGGCCTTTATGGTACAGTAACCAGATGGAAACCACTCCTCAGTGAAAGGCACATGACATCCCGCTTGGAGGTTGCCAAATGGCACCTAAAGATTCTCAGACCATAAGAAACAAGATTCTTTGGTCTGATGAAAACAATGAATGACAAGCGTTACGTATGGAGGAAACCTGGCACCATCCCTATGGTGAAGCACAGTGGCTAAAGCATCATTATGTGAGGATGTTTTTCAGCAGCAGGGACTAGGCAAATAGTCAGGAACGAGGAAAAGATTAATGGAACAAAGTACAGAGGGATCCATGATGAAAATCTGCTCCAGAGCGCTCAGGACCTTAGACTGGGGTGAAGGTTCACCTTCCAACAGGACAATCACCCTAAGCACACAGCCAAGACAACGCAGGATTGACTTCCGGACAAGTCTCCCGATCAAACATCTCTGGGGAGACCTGAAAAAACCTGTGTAGCAATGCTCCCCAAGCGACCTGACAGTGCCTGCAGAGAATGGGAGAAACTCCCTAAATACAGGTGTGCCAAGCTTGTAGTGTCATACCCAAGAAGACTTGATGCTGTAATCACTGCCAAAGGTGCTTCAACAGTACTGAGTAAAAAGTTTGAATAATTATGAAAATTTATATTTTTCTGTTTTGTATTTTTAATAAATTCGCAACAATGTCTAAACCTGTTTTTGCTTTGTCAAAATTGTGTATTAAGTTGAGATTCAATCAATTTCTCAACCTGAAACGTTCTCTGTAGATCCTTTTGAAAAACCATACATGTTTTTAAAATTCTGGTCAGCCGTCTCATATTGTTAAAATTCCATTGGTATTATTGTGTTAATTGACAAGTTGAATCAAGAGAGCTAGCTCTGGAACAGCTGGGGATCCCTGAGGAGAGCATTAAAGAAAGAAATTTAAAACAAACCATTCTCAATTGACAGAAGCCCATACATGAATGTTTCACACAACCCTACCACTAACCATAGACATAATATGCACTTGCATAACACAACACCTTGGATAAACTGGAATGACCACACAAACCACACACCAAAATATCTTAATGAGCCACCTCCCCTCCATTTGAATTATCACTGAAAGAGCAAAGAACCATTTTGTGAACTGTAAATAACCATTGAAGAACTCAAAGGGTTATTTGAGTCATTATGGTTCCACATAGAACCCTCACCCTTCCCAAAGAAACTTTGAAGAACTCAAACACTTGTTTTTCTTATGTTATTTTATTAAAATACATACTCAAATACAAAAATATGTTTGCAAGTAACGGTTGCAAAAATGTTTCTTGTTATAACTGTGATATGTTGTTGTTAATCTACCTTAGTTGAGCAAGTCACTCCGGATAGGAGTGTCTGCTATAAATGACCAAAATGTAAATGTATATGTTAAAATGAACATACCAAAATCAACAACAAAGCACACCGGGGTACTATTAATGGCCTTGTTTCAGGACAGAGCTCATTAGAATTATACTCAGCAGGCTTTGCAATTTATTTAAAAAAAAATAGACATTTTAGTCATTTACCAGACGATCTTAGCCAGAGTGGTTTACAAGTAGTGCATCCATCTTAAGATAGCTAGGTGAGACAACAACATATCAAAATCGTATCAAGTATATTTTCCCTCAGCAAAGTATTTATCAACATTTTTATCTATACAGTAACAGTCAAAAGTTTGGACACACCTACTCATTCCAAGGTTTTTCTTTATTTGTACTATTTTCTACATTGCAGAATAATAGTGAAGACATCAAAATGATGAAATGACACATATGGAATCATGTAGTAACCAAAAAAGTTATATTTTATATTTGAGATTCTTCAAAGTAGCCACCCTTTGCCTTGATGACAGCTTTGCACACTCTTAGCATTCTTTCAACCAGCTTCATGAGGTAGCCACCTGGAATGCATTTCAATTAACAAGTGTGCCTTTTTAAAAGTTAATTTGTGGAATTTATTTCCTTCTTAATAATGTATTTGAAACAATCAGGTGTGTTGTAAAAAGGTAACAGTGGAATACAGATGATAGCCCTATTTGGTAAAATACATAGTCCATATTATGGGCAAGAACAGGTCAAATAAACAAGGAGAAATGAAGTGAAGGTCAGTCAATGAGGAACATTTCTATAACCTTTAAAGTTTCTTCAAGCGCAGTCGCAAAAACCATCAAGTGCTATGATGAAACTGTCTCTCATGGGGACCGCCAGAGGAAAGGAAGACCCAGATTTATTAGAATTAAATTCACCTCAGAAATTGCAGCCCAAATAAATGCTTCAGAGTTCAAGTAACCGACACATCTCAACATCAACTGTTGAAGAGGAGACTGTGTGAATCTATGTGAGGCCTTCATGGTCGAATGGATGCAAAGACACCACTACTGAAGGTCACCAATACGAAGAAGAGACTTGCTTGGGCAAAGTAACATGAGCAATGGACATTAGACCAGTGGAAATTTGTCCACAGATCTGATGAGAACAGATTTTTGGTTCCCACCGCCCTGTCTTTGTGAGACGCAGAGTGAGTGAACGGATGTATTTTTTAAAATAACACCTTGAGGCAGACCAGTACCTGCTATTAAATTCAGATCTGTCCCTAACATTAATCCAATCTGAAATGAATTAAATGTTGAGGCCTGTGGTTGAATTTTAATTAAAATAAGGTTCAAATTTGGCAGAATATTGTGTGGTCTATGTTTGTGCATTGCCAAATAGATGTCCACATAATGTATTCATGTTGACAGGATTACTATGTTGAACTAATGTCCATTCTGCTTGTTAACCAGTTGTCAACTTGTTCATGCCTAGGGAGATAGGACTGTATACAGACAAAAAAATGTATTAGGGTTCCTCAAGAGTTCTTTGGGAAGGGTGCTGGTTCTATGTGGAACCATAATGACTCAAGAACCCTTTGAGCTCTTCAATGGTTCTTTACAGTTCACATAAGGGTTCTTTGCTCTTTTAGTGATACTTAAAATGTAGGGGAGGTGGCTCATTAAGATATTTTGGGGCTCTTTTTGTGCAACCGTGAGTGAGAGTGTCCTTCTAGTTTATCTAACGTGTTGTGTTATACTCCTCTATATGATTTTTGGGCAGTGGCATATCTTGTGAAATATTTTGCATGGCCTAGCGTCAATTGAAAATGGTTGACTAAATCAGTCAGAGTTCCTCTATTCTCTCCTCATGGACCCCCAGCTGTTCCAGAGGTAGCTCACTTGATTCAACTCAACACCTATGAATTTACAGCAACACAGAACCTTTCAGATTGATATCGGTTATTTATAGAACCCTTCTCCATAAAATAAACAGTTATTTATAAAGGTTCTAAAAATTACCATAAAAAAGTGTTATATATATATAGCCCCAAAAAGGATTGTAACCATAGCGGAGCTCTTTTTAGTTCTATAAAGAACCCTTTTAATGGTTCTTTATAGAGCCTTAGGAAAGGGTGTTTTATAGCGTCATACGGGTTCCATTTAGAACCTCATGAGCATGGTTCTTTATAGAACCTTGAAAAAAGTGTTCTATATAGCACCAATAAGGGTTCCACTATGCTTACAAGCCAAATAACCCCCAATCTGGTACTATTTAGAGCCATTCTTTTTTTGTCTGTAGGTCTCTGGGAACAGACACACGTGTAGTTTTGGGAAACATAAATAATTGCTAGAATATCTGTGTAATCCTATATGTAAACATGTGTGCAAAAGAAAATGGGAATTTACTTTAAACTATAGATTAAAATGTGCACAATGTGAGTTAAAGGCAACTTCCTCACAACAATAAACCAACCATCAGCACCATGGACAGCACCACCATAAGCATCTCACAGAAGTGCTGTGTGGGTGGTTCAGACAGAGAACAACACTTGACAACATTCTTCTATCACATTACAGCCTTGGATACATTTTTGGTGACTGGATCAATTTGTTGTGTAATGGTTTATACCAGACAAATACAATTAGAATGAAGACCTCACTATTCCTATCAGAAGTCAAATTCTTACTGCTCGTTTGGGCATCTTCAAAGGACCAGCTGTGCCGTGCTACTTTGATATGCAATCATCTTTGACTGATTATTCACACAAAAAAACGACACATCCAGAATAACGATACACCTAGCAGACAAAGCACAAAGATTCGATTTGGAATTAAAAACATTCTGACATAACCCTAACCTGCACATTGATTATTTGGATGGGTATATTTGTCATTAATTTATTACATTTGCTCATTATTTATACGTGTGTAATATATTTGTATATTGACACACATTTGTGCGTTTAGGATTTTGTATATCTCTGTATTTAAACAGAGAGCCCCGGTAGGGTCAGGCTGTGTGACATTCATTGGGCGCTTCTGGCGCTATCTGCGCCGGTGTAGCACAATGTATCCACATCATCGCCATGTAATCCCACCCGTTAATCTGTTTAAATGCGGAAACTGTATGATTTACCGGAGCTCTGTCTAGCGAGCAGGCACTGGGTAGCCTCTTAATCTTTTATCGGACCAATTAACCGCCCGCCACGTTGTAGCTCTAATACAGAGGGGAAAATGGCGTGTGTTTAAACCTACTTGGGTGAGTTCTGTGCCCATCAAGACGAGGACGATAAGACTCAGGATCTTGCTCGAGGGCTGCATCTCTTGCCTCCGGTGTGTGGAACGTACCAATGCTCTCACATGCAGATCGGTTCCTTTGCGTCCCCCGCACGGCAGTCCTCTCCTCTCCGCTCCCTCCTAGCGCTGAGGTCGATCGATGTCTGTTTATCACTCAGCAATCAAAAAGTAGAAAGAGATAAATCTGTGCGGAATCACAGTCTCTTCGCATATAAAAAAAAAATCTCGGCTCCTCTCGGTCTCCGTGTTTCTGCTCTCCCTCTTTCGTCCTCCCTTTCGTCCTCTAATCGCCACTACGGGTTCTGATAAACATTTGCGAAGGAAGACGTTGGTTTACGGAAAGCTGCACCGGTTACTCAAATTTTGCCAAAACTTTGCTCCCCTGCCTCGAGCCTCAGAATAGCGATTGGTGAAAAAATGTGAGAGACGGCGGAGCTGTCCACGGTGTTGAACCAGGAAGTGACATACCAGAGCGTGGGAAAATCAAACAGGGAGCGCACGAGAGATATGAGACGAGGCCTAATATTTGATTTTTTAGTATCATGTCTCTCAATTCTAGTATTTAATTTATTTGTCACAGGTTTATTAAACTAAAGCTGGCCTCTCTGTGTTCTAGATAGTCTATTTAGTCCATTGGGAGTTTCTTCTTTGATTTGGCTCATATTCCAAAATAATGGTATTCATTTCACATTCATTTCACATACACCTCTGTTCATTGATATTGAAATAAGATATGACCATAGTCTATAGACATGACCATAGTCTGTAAGGCTGAAATCGTGTGTTGGTTTGTAAATTGAGAAATTGATCAAGCAACACTGGCGGTAACAGTGGCGTCACTGTCAAAATAGAAATACTCAAAACACTGGGATTGTGTAATGTTGTTTGTGTTGCATGAAACCATGAAAACTAGTGCGGATATCTCGTTTTTGGAAGGTGTTTGAATGTAAACCGAATGTAGGTGTTACGATGCACAGAAAGTGTTAAAAAAAATGGAATAGCATTATTCTGAAACACCCAGAGTGGTTCTTCAATCTGAATATTAGTGTTTTTAAGAGAGGGTTTGAAAACACTTTGAATTTCAGTGTATGTAAAATGCAGCATCAAAACAAACATAAATATATATTTTTAGCAGACTGTGTGAGACTGAGAAATGCAAACGGTTTCTACCTTAAATATTGATTAATGATAAGGGTCTACGAAGAAATGTTTGTTGTGGAATTCTAATTCTAACTATATTTTATGAGAATAACCAAAGATAGAGAAAATGAAGTTATTGAACTCATTGGAAGTCTGTTTTTAATATCCTTGCACTTCCTATTTTGCCCTGTGGCTCTGTTTTTCGAGGACGGTAGGTAATACAAAATGTTCAGACTTCATTGTTATTTTACACAATGTTGCATGCATGCTCGAAGCAAGAAAAGTATACCTCAATATTAGTATTAAGCAACTTGTTGTGCCATGAGGCATAATTGCTCATGAAGAACAGATTTAAAAACCGTCAGGCAAAATGAAGTTCAACGATGAGACGACCCATTCCCACATTTCTAGCTTGTGATGTTGGAGGCTAATACCGTATCCTGCCATGTTTCTGGAAAACCTGCAGTTGCTCCTGGGGGATCGGGAACTGTGTTCTGCCAAAATGGGTTAAACGGGCAAATGATCAGATGCATAAATCAATGTTAAACATTAAAATACTCCAAAATAAGGGATCAGATAATGTCCTCGATAGAACTTGAAACCCCATAATAATGTTTAGGAGCTTCAGAGAGAGGAAACGACACCAAAAGAGGAAGTATCTAACCGAACTCGAAACACCAAAACAGGTGTTGCAGAACACTTGATTAAGTGGTGTTAAGTCACACCAAGTAATGTTTCAAAACATCTCAGGATAATGTGTTTCAATACTCCAGCAAAGTTAAGGTTTCGGCTCGTTCGCATCGATTACAGCTCAGTTGCCTCTTGTTTTGGTGTTACGAAACACTTCATTTTAACAGTGTTCATGCTGTGTGGTAGGCTGCAACTACAGCCTGTTCTTGAACGCTTTACCCAACTGCACACTAGGGATATCGCAGTTCATGAAATTGACTGCGACCATAGTTGGAATTGAAAGTGCAGTTCAACACTTTTTATCCGAATGCCTTCCTCTCGTAGCCATATGTGATGGACAATGTGTTAAAGTGCTGTGTGTCAGCTTGAAGAGGGTTTTATAGACTTTTATAAGACTGTCACTGGAAGCGGGCTTATGTCCTCCCTCAAACTAAAGTGAAAATATGTTGGTGGTGTGTGTGTCTGTGTGGACGTGTGTGTCTAGAGGGGGTATGTGTGTGTGGGGGTGTGTGTATGTGTGTGTGGGGGGGGCAAGCCACAGGTAAGTGTGTGTAACTGAGTTTCTATGCTACAATATTATGCATGGAGGGAATCTAACTATTTGGATTGGGTATATTAGTGCACAGGGGGTCTTGTTTGTGTAGGCAGTAGCCCACAGTGCTGGGCCGCTGTGTGTAAGCTTATGTGCTTTGTCACTTTAGTGGTCTATTTAGCATTCTCCCTCTGTGCCGAGCTCATTTTATTGTGTGCCTCAGTAATGGCCTCTTTTCTCTCAGATGCAGACCAAAAGTAATTCCTCTGTCAATTGCTTGCCCGAGAAGTCTTTGATGCGATTCCATGGCCGCCAGGCTGCCTGCGTCTCGATGGAATTGTGTCATACACTAACAGCTTAAAGGCATGTAGCATCAGACACACACGCCTTAATTTGTTAAACAGCTTACAGAGGGACCCAGCTAGCTGTAGCGGGCTAAATGTGTTCACTTACATCTACTCTGGCTACAAAGGACTGAGGCAATGAAGTACATACTGTATGTCCCGAATGGCACCCTATTCCCTTTATAGTGCACTACTTCTGACCAGTGCCTGCCTATGGCTCTGATCAGAAGTAATGCACTAAAGGGAATAGGGTGACACTTGGGATGAATCCAGAGAGATACTGTGGGGTAATGTAATGTGGAGAACATGCTACATAACATGCTGCATAGACTACTAGTCGTTAGTTTTACTAACTGTTTTTCCTTAAGATAGTGAAGTCGTGTAACATCTTATTACACTTTTACCCTCTATTGCTTTGTGCACAAAATCGTTTTTTTTATACGGGTGGGCTTTCGAAAGGAAAAGCTAGTTACAGTAGGTGCCCTCAAATTATCTGAGAGGTTAATGGGAAAAAGCTTGACTGCATGTAGCCTAAAAGCTATTGTTGTTCAGAACCAGCAGAGCATTACCGCCTAAGTCCCAAATGGCACCCTATTTCCAATATAGTGCACTACATCTGACCTGGGCCCATATCGCTGTTGTCAAAAGTAATGCTCTATATAGTGAATAGGGTTCAATTTGGGATGAACACACTGTCTGTTTAGAGTGGTTAAACTGCTCTACTCTCAGTCTTGAAAACAGTAATACAATATGCCTACAATCTAAACATTTTATGGAGCCTCCATTATCATGGGACTTGAATAATACATCACCATGTTGTGGCCTACAGTACACAGTACACTCTTTTGGAAGAAAGTGTACTTTGATGATTGTTTGGAAGGCAAGAAGGGTTCTACATAGAGCCCTTCTGATTCTGAATAAGCTTTCTTATTGTATTTTTTCTTTCTTTTAAATTGTGCCTGAGCTTAATGTTTACCTCAACATTTGCTGTTGTTGGTAGATAGGTTTGGAACTATCTTTCTTATTGGTCTATTAACTAATTTACAGCAGGGTGATGTCACCATGCAAAGCCAAAACTCCATCCCACCAAACAGGCTGACACTTCAAGCTGTCTTTTCAAACAGCTCTTACACTAAAAGTGCATGATCAAAATGTTCACAATTTCGCAGTATTATTCCAACCTCACAGTGTGTAAATATATGCAATCCTAAGGATATTCTCCCTTTTTGACTGCACTGGGCCTTTAATGAATGCATACAATTTTCTCTGTCACTCCTCTTATCCTTTCCTATTGAGCTAATAAAGAGTGAGAAAGAGAGAGCGCGAGAGAGAGAAAGAGAAGAGTGTGAGGTAAAGGGCGAGCGGGAGAGATAGAGGGGGAGAGACAGAAGGATTGATGCATTACGTTCTGTATTAACTTGGAGACAGAGCTGGAGTCACGGAGAGAGAGAGCGCGAGGCGATTAAGAGAGAAAGACAGAGGGAGTCTGTGATATTTTTGTCCTAATAGAATTCATGCCCCTTTCTCCAGGCAGTCGGCCATTACACTCCCCAGCCATCATCACCACCTCTCAGCTCTTATCAGCCCCCTCCATGGAGACTCAGTGGCAGATATAAAGAAAATATGATTCTCACCCCTTTCATGTCTCTGAGATGTCCCATTCATTCAAATTGGCTGCTGTGCAGCCTCTGATGCAGCCCATTGCTTTGGGTCATGATCAATCCGGGGCTGGCAGAGAGAGAGAGAGAGAGAGAGAGAGAGAGAGAGAGAGAGAGAGAGAGAGAGAGAGAGAGAGAGAGAGAGAGAGAGAGAGAGAGAGAGAAAGAGAGAGAGAGAGAGAGAGAGCGAGAGCGAGAGAGAGAGAGAGCGAGAGCGAGAGAGAGAGAGAGAGAGAGAGAGAGAGAGAGAGAGAGAAGCAGAGAGAGAGAGAGAGAGAGAGAGAAAGAGAAAGAGAGAGAGAGAGAGCGAGAGCGAGAGCGAGAGAGAGAGAGAGCGAGAGAGAGAGAGAGAGAGAGAGAGAGAGAGAGAGAGAGAAGCAGAGAGAGAGAGAGAGAGAGAGAAGCAGAGAGAGAAAGAGAGAGAGAGAGAGAAGCAGGAGGGGGAAAGAGACAGAGAGTGTGTGTGACAGAGACAAAGGGAGAGCGAGAGAGAGAGCTCCATATAAAGTCAGATTGAACAGCGGGACCGGACGGAAGGCCCAGAGGGGAAGGGCGGGGCAGGCAGCATCATATGACTAACTACTAATGAGTCCGCTAATTATTCTCATTTCAGTTGGGCTCCAGATTCTCCCGAGAGAGAGGGAGAAGTAAAAGAAGGAAGAAGGGAAAGGGGAAATTAAAGGGTTATGTCTTTGTTTTTGGCTTGTCTCTATTTTTCTGTCTACTTTAATAGTTTAATTTTCACACATAAAGGACATTGGGGGGATGATAGCATAGCAAAGCCACTCAGGCAGAGGATAAAGCTGTTGATTATAGGGATGTTTATTGGGATTTTGTATGGGCTGTTAGTGTTGTGATCACACTCAAAATTAAAACAAAGGCATTTACTCTCAGACAGATTTACTCTCTCTCTCTCACGCACACACATACCTAGCAGGCATCAACACTGAAAGAAACACTGTTTTTTGGGGTTACTCTGTGTACACTCTAAAAGGAAATGGTTCTATGTTGTGCCAAATAAGGGTTCTTTGCCTTGCACCCATTACGGAAGTTTTTTTGGTGCTATATGGAAGCATGCTTATAAGGTTCTATAGGGAACCTGTATGGTGTTATAAAGAATAGTTTCCGAAGATTCTATGAAGAGCCATTAAAAAAAAGTTGTATATAGTACTGATGGGGAAACAAAGCTTTTTGAAGTATTGAGGTTTTCCTGACAATTGTGTAACAATAGGTTCATTACTCAACGCTTTGATCAACACAGTGTACATTTATTTGTTTTACATCTAGGCAAGTCAGTTAAGAATAGATTCTTATTCTTTAATGATGGCCTAGGAACAGTGGGTTAACTGCCTTGTTCAGGGGCAGAATGACAGATTTGTACCTTGTCAGCTTGGGGATTTGAACTTGCAACCTTTCGGTCACTAGTCCAACACTCTAACCACTAGGCTACTGGTCAAATTACTATAGATGATGTCCCAAACCCCGTAGCGCGTGCACAGCATAGCCTTTTTGTCTGCTACCAAACTAATACCAAACGCAGGTCGACAAAAGGAAGCCTTGAACATCAATGATCACATCAGGCATCGGCATACTGCTTCGAAGTACACTTTATTAGCAACTTCTATGCATTCCTTGGTATCAAACGTAACATCACTAGCTATCATCAGTTGGGTTTTTATTTACCTTCATGCTGGGTTGACCCAGCAGATGTTTTATTTTATTTTATGTAGTCCATAGGTTATTTTCAGGAAGCACGGCCAATTGTGGCTGTTGGATTGCCGATGGGTCTCCTTTGGCCAACCATTAGAATAAATGTAATTTGTATTTAAAACACTGGCATATTTTATCATCGGATCCAGCTTTGCCGGCTGAATTTAAATATCCACCACGTATTGTGTATAGGAGAGGTCGAAGTTTACGCGATAAATTGGTTCACGCCAACTGCCAGCCACAAAATAAAATTAGCCAAGGTCTTTTTTACACCCTCTACCAAATGGTGGCTATAAATGCAGAGGATGCGCACAGTGCAACAATATGATGAAGTGTGAATATGTCTGCCACCCACACACAGGGAAAAAGTTCCAAATAAATGACATTATTACTTGTTCCACCACCCATGTTATCTGCATTATTAAATGTCCATGTGGGCTGTGCTATGTCGGTAAAACCTCTCGTTCTCTCAGACAGAGAATTAGTGAACATAAAAGTTCAATCAGGAGAAATGACAGGGATTATCCAGTCGCAGTACATTTTAATGACCTAAAACATGACATTTCTACCTTTTAGATGTTGTGGCATAGAGAAAGTCAAGATATCAGACAGGGGAGGTGATATTCATAATACTCTGAGTAAAAGAGAATGTTTTGGGATTTTCACCCTCTAGACATTATTTCCTAAAGGACTTAATGATGAAATGCCTATGTATGTTATGTTGTGAATTTGAACATGAAATATGTGTCTCTTGTAGATTATTCTGACGTTTTTCGTATGATGTACCTCATGACTAATGAAAACTTTTGCTATGTCCTCATTGAGATTTTACAGACGTGTTTAATATACCTTATTTATACACTTTTGAAATATTTAGGAAATGCATATGGTTATATTTGGTAGCACTTATTTATTTTTCCTTTGCCTCCAACCCCCTTCGATGTGTATAACGGATGTGGGAGGGGCCAGGTCCACATAATGGTGCAACTTTCAAAAAATCCCAAAAGCTCTGACGAAGGCCGTGTGGCCGATACGTAAGCTTATTCATTAAAGATCAGTGATACTATAAAGAGCAGTGTGCGGTTTCCTTTTTCCTTCATATTTATTATGGATCCCCATTAGCTGCTGCCAAAGCTACTTTTCCCGGGGTCCAGCAAAATTAAGGCCGTTTATAAAATTGTAAATTTTAAATCTAACATTCACAGATTTCACAACACAATGTGTGCCCTCGGGCCCCTACTCCACCACATATCTACAGTACTAAATCCATGTGTATGTAATTGTGTGTGTGTCTGTATGCATGTGTCTGTGCCAATGTTTGTATTGCTTCACAGTCCCCGCTGTTCCATAAGGTGTTTTTTATCAGTTTTTTAAATCTAATTTCACTGCTGGCATGAGTTATTTGGTGTGAAATAGAGTTCCATGTAGTCATGGCTCTGTCATTCCTGTCCACTTCCCTTCAGTATTGTTGCACATTACATATTTATATGTAAAAATCAAAAAAAATAACACAGTTGTAACTACACCAACATAGACATAGGAACATGCCGTAGTCAACTTGCATAAGTCTCAATGGGCTGCAAATTTGTCAATACTGAACCCTAGCATGTGTCGACAACACAGCACAACAGATGAACCGGAATGAAATATACTCTCACCAGCTCTGACCCGCTGGATCATTACTCAATTATCCAACTAAGTGATCCAGCGCTGGGTTGTTTATTTGGTCTCTCTCTCTCCATATGACATTGCATTCCACTTCCTTGGTCATTTTATATACTCCTCTCTTTGTGTTTGAACGGTGATTTGTGTGTGTTTTTGTAAGGGTGAGATGTACTGTGCATGTATGAGTTTGCTTCCGGGCTTGTGTTAATGAATGGGGATATGTGTCTGTGTTTGTTATGTGTGTATATGCATAGTATTTGTGCATTTCTCTCTCCCTCGTGTGTATGTGTATGAGTTCACATTCAGGCTGCAGTGGGTAGCCTGGGGACGTCCCTCACATCCAGATACATGCAATATTGTATAAACTGGGTATATGTAGGTCAGAATAGTATGATGCAGGAAACAAAAAAAGAGAGTGATAGCCTACTGACAGAGAGAAAGAGAGGAATAAACTGAGGAAAGTGTAGGGGAAAGTAAGGTGGGAGAGAGTGAGAGAGAGGTTTAGGGAGGCCATGGTTGGATCGTGATTCAGGTGTTGTTGCGGTACAATCCATTTGATCTCTCTCACTCTCAATCTCGTGTCATAGACGATTGCATTCAAAAAGTACTCAGACCCCTTCACTTTTAACACATTTGTGACCCGATTCAGGAAACTAGGTGTATGTCGCAAGTCACAACTTCACAGGAGAGCCGTTTGATTCTTTTTTAATCAAAATGCGTTTTTGGGCCAGAAATGCCTTCCTGACCATGTGAACTTTCATGTGCCTTAATATCAAACTTGTATGGCATCTGTAAATATGAATAAAATGGTTCAATTTCAAGCCTAGTTGGTTTAGCCACAGAGAAAAAGAGCAACCTTCCCGCTAGCCATGATTGGCTAAGATAATGAGTGGGCTGAACATGCCGAGAGATGAGTTTGGATTGGTCTGAATTTTACCCCCTTTTCTCCCCAATTCCGTGGTATCCAAATGTTAGTAGTTACTATCTTGTCTCATCGCTACAACTCCCGTATGGGCTCGGGAGAGACGAAGGTCGAAAGGTCGTCCCCTAACCCGGACGACGCTAGGCCAATTGTGCGTCGCCCCACGGATCTCCTGGTCGCAGCCGGCTGCGACAAAGCCTGGGCGCGAACCCAGAGTCTCTGGTGGCACAGCTAGCACTGCGATGCAGTTTTGAAGTTTTGACGTCAGTGTAATTCAAGTATAATAGCTAAGGAGATGGAGAAAACACCAGTCTGGCTTACATCTTCAAACCAACGGCAACCATGTATGGCATCAGGCAGGAGAAATGTGCAAAACTGATCTATACTGGTAAGATAGTCTAGCTAGCTACATTTTCAGATTACAGATTACACATTTCTAATTTTGACAGGAAATGGTTTCATTTCAAGTGTACTGTTAGCTAGCTAACGTTAGCTGGCTGGATCCCTTGCTAACGTTATGTGTATGATCTTATTCTTCGTATCTCAGACACATTTGCTTGACTAGTTATTGCCATAGAACCTATATGGCTAGCTACCTGCAGATTCATACCGTGTAGTAACGTAATGAGTTGTGATTATGGGCCATTGTTTAGCTAGATAGCTAGCTACATGTCTTATCAAAAGACTTCACTATGCAAGTATCCATTTCAGTAGAATGTCACTGCAACTGTTGATAGATGTACTAGCTGGTAAATTTGCTCTGGCAGTCCGATTTCAGACCATGTATAACATAGTCTAGCTAGCTACATTTTCAGATATTACGCTTTTCTAATTTTCACAAAGTATTTTAATTTCACGTTAAAGTGTACTGTTAGCTAGCTAGTTAACATTAGTTGGCTGGCTCGCTAACTAACATTTCATCATGTGTTGGGATTCATTGTTTACCTAGCTAGATATCTAGCTACATTTATTAACAAAAGACTCATCTTAGTGTCCCAGAGCGCAGAATAACTGATTATTTTTTAAACGCTCAAAACCTTTGAATATGTCCATAGTCAGCAAACGCCGGCAACAAAGCGTAATTCAATTGTTGCCAGCAGCACAGTTACAGTGCCTTGCGAAATAATTCATCCCCCTTGGCATTTTTCCTATTTTGTTGCATTACAACCTGTAATTTCAAATATATTTTTTATTTTGATGTAATAGACAAAATTTAAGTGAAATTAAAAAAGGACGTGTTTCAAAATTAAAATAAAAAACGGAAAAGTGGTGCGTGTGTATGCATTCACCCCCTTTGCTATAAAGCCCATAAATAACATCTGGTGCAACCAATTACCTCCAGAAATTGCATAATTAGTTAAATAAAGTCCACCTGTAAGTTTCACATGATCTGTCACCTGATCGCCGTATATACACACCTGTTCCAAAAGGCCCCAGAGTCTGCAACACCACTAAGCAAGGGGCACCACCAAGCAAACGGCACAATGAAGACCAAGGAGCTCTCCAAACAGGTCAGGGACAAAGTTGTGGAGAAGTACAGATCAGGGTTGGGTTATAAAAATATATCAGAAACTTTGAAAATCTCATGGAGCACCATTAAATACATTATTAAAAAATGTAAAGGATATGGCACCACAACAAAACCTGCCAAGAGACGGCTGCCCATCAAAACTCACGGATCAGGCAAGGAGGGCATTAATCAGAGAGGCAACAACGAGACCAAAGATAACCCTGAAGGGGAGCTGCAAAGCTCCATAGCGGAGATGGGAGTATCTGTCCAAATGACCACTTTAAGCAGTCCACTCCACAGAGCTGGGCTTTACGAAAGAGTAGGCTAGAAAGAGCCATTGCTTAAAGACAAAAATAAGGAAGCTCATTTGGTGTTTGCCAAAAGGCATGTGGGAGACTCCCCAAACATATGGAAGAAGGTACTCTGGTCAGATGAGACTAAAATTGGGCTTTTTGGCCATCAAGAAAACGCCATGTCTGGTGCAAACCCAACAACACCTCTCATTACCCCGGGAACACCATCCCCAGTTTGAAGCATGGTGGTGGCAGCATCATGCTGTGAGGATGTGTTTTCATCAGCAGGGACTGGGAAACTGGTCAGAATTGAAGGAATGATGGATAGAGGGAAACCTGTTTCAGTCTTCCAGAGATTTGAGACTGGGACGGAGGTCTGAATTTACAAACGGGCAATCTGACAAAACAGTTGCAGCCGCCATGCTCTGGATAACATAACATCCTAACCAGCTCTGCTAGGGTGGGGCTAATGCTTAAGAGGGTGTGAACAAGGCTGAATGGATGTAGACAAAGAAAGACTCTCCAAAAGTGCTGACAAAACATTGAAAGAGGGGTTTCTCAAATGTGAGTTTGTTGTTGATCAGTTTTCAAAGCAGAATTACTTTCCCATTGTTTCCTCAAATGCAGTGTATCTCTGAGTATCTACTTTTATCCAATGTAAAAAACAGATATTAAAATTTTGCTACATAAGGACAAATCCAGGTGGTATGTCACATTTTGTTACGTTACACCTCAATTATATTTTTTCCTACAATACTGTATAATGATGAAGGAAAAACAGGTTTAGACATTTTTGCAAATCTATAAAATATACAAAACTGAAATATCACACTTACATACAGTTGTGGCAATAAAGTATTTAGTCAGCCAACAATTGTGCAAGTTCTCCCACTTAAAAAAGATGAGAGAGGCCTGTAATTTTAATCATAGGTACACTTCAACTATGACAGACAAAATGCGAGAAAAAAATCCACAAAATCACATTGTAGGATTTTTTATGAATTCATTTGCAAATTATGGTGGAAAATAAGTATTTGGTCACCTACAAACAAGCAAGATTTCTAGCTCTCACAGACCTGTAACTTCTTCTTTAAGAGGCTCCTCTGTCCTCCACTCGTTACCTGTATTAATGGCACCTGTGTGAACTTGTTAGCAGTATAAAAGACACCTGTCCACGACCTCAAACAGTAACACTCCAAGCTCCACTATGGCCAAGACCAAAGAGCTGTCAAAGGACACCAGAAACAAAATTGTAGACCTGCACCAGGCAGGGAAGACTGAATCTGCAATAGGTAAGCAGCTTGGTTTGAAGAAATCAACTGTGGGAGCAATTATTAGGAAATGGAAGACATACAAGACCACTGATAATCTCCCTCGAGCTGGGGCTCCACGCAAGAACGGTGAGCAAAAATCACAGAACCACACGGGGGGACCTAGTGAATGACCTGCAGAGAGCTGGGACCAAAGTAACAAAGCCTACCATCAGTAACACACTACGCCGCCAGGGACTCAAATCCTGCATTGCCAGACGTGTCACCCTGCTTAAGCCAGTACATGTCCAGGCCCTTCTGAAGTTTGCTAGAGAGCATTTGGATGATCCAGAAGAAGATTGGGAGAATGTCATATGGTCAGATGAAACCAAAATCTAACTTTTTGGTAAAAACTCAACTCGTCGTGTTTGGAGGACAAAGAATGCTGAGTTGCATCCAAAGAACACCATACCTACTGTGAAGCATGGGGGTGGAAACATCATGCTTTGGGGCTGTTTTTCTGCAAAGGGACCAGGACGACTGATCCGTGTAAAAGAAAGAATGAATGGGGCAATGTATCATGAGATTTTGAGTGAAAACCTCCTTCCATCAGTAAGAGCATTGAAGATGAAACGTGGCTGGGTCTTTCAGCATGACAATGATCCCAAACACACCGCCCGGGCAACAAAGGATTGGCTTCGTAAAAAGCATTTCAAGGTCCTGGAGTGGCATAGCCAGTCTCCAGATCTCAACCCCATAGAAAATATTTGGAGGGAGTTGAAAGTTCATGTTGCCCAGCAACAGCCCCAAAACATCACTGCTCTAGAGGATATCTGCATGGAGGAATGGGCCAAAATACCAGCAACAGTGTGTGAAAACCTCATGAAGACTTACAGAAAACATTTGACCTCTGTCATTGCCAACAAAGGGTATATAACAAAGTATTGAGATAAACTTTTGTTATTTCCCACCATAATTTGCAAATAAATAAATTAAAAATCCTACAATGTGATTTTCTGGATTTGTTTTCCTTATTTCGTCTGTCATATTTGAAGTGTACCTATGATGACAATTACAGACCTCTCTCATCTTTTTAAGTGGGAGAACTTGCACAATTGGTGGCTGACTAAATACTTTTTTGCCCCACTGTAAGTATTCAGACTCTTTACTCAGTACTTTGTTGAAGCACCTTTGGCAACAATTACAGACTTGAGTCTTCTTGGGTATGACTAAAGTTGGCACACCTGTATTTGGGAAGTTTCTCTATAGATCCTCTTAAGCTATGTCAGGTTGGATGGGGAGTGTCACTGCACAGCTATGTTCAAGTCTCTACCGATATGTTTGATTGGGTTAAAGTCCGGGCTCTGGCTGGGCCACTCTAAGGACATTCAGAGACTTGTCCTGAAGCCACTCCTGCGTTATCTTGGCTGTGTGCTTAGGGTCATTGTTCTGTTGGAAGGTGAAGCTTCACACCAGTCTGAGGTCCTGAGTGCTCTAGAGCAGGTTTTCATCAAGTATCTCTCTGTACTTTGCTCTATTAATCTTTCCCTCGATCCTGACTAGGCTCCCAGACCCTGCCACTGAAAAACATCCCCATAGCATGATGCTTCCATCACCATGCTTCACCGTAGGTATGGTGCCAGGTTTCCTCCAGATGTGACGCTTGGCATTCAGGCCAGAGTTCAATATTGGTTTCATCAGACCAGAGAATCTTGTTTTTTGGAAAACTCCAAGCGGGCTATAATGTTCCTTTTACTGAGGAGTGGCTTTCGTTTGGCCACTCTACCATAAATGCCTGATTGGTGGAATGCTGCAGAGATGGTTATCCTTCTGGAAGGTTCTCCCATCTCCACAGAGAAACTCTGAAGCTCTGTAAGAGTGACCATCGGGTACTTCTTCTTCCCCGATTGCTCAGCTTGGCCTGGCGACCAGCTCTAGGAAGAGTCTTGGTGGTTCCAAATACATTTGCAAAATTGTCTAAAAACCTGTTTTTGCTTTGTCATTATGGGGTATTGTGTGTAGATTGATGAGGATTTAATTCTTTTTAGAATAAGGCTGTAACGTAACAACATGTGGAAAAAGTGAAGGGGTCTGAATACTATCCGAATGCACTGTATGTCTGTGGTTGTGAGAACTCATTATCAGTTAGAGGCTAGAGCTGCTCTTTCTTTGCAAATGGGCTTTCCCTGCTGAGTTGCCAGATTTGCACATTTCTTAATTATGGCCCATAAGCTTCGAGCTCTTCCCCTCTGCCTGCATTTCCTCCTCAACCCATTGGGTTGCCAGATTCTCAGATCTCTTAATTACTTCTAGTATATCCCATGACACAGACGTCACTCACGGTAGAACAAACTGTGTTCCAGTTAATGTGTTGGTGTAATGTGGGGTGCTCTCCATGGGTATGAATGGGTTAGGAATTACTTGCAGACTTGGTTGGTGAAGTCTTGTTTGCTGTCCGTTGCGCTATTTGAGTATGTCTTCGCTGTCTAATGAAAAACATATTTTTAAAACATTTATTTAAAGTAGTAACTCAGTGTATTCTTACCATTTTATGACTCTACGACCAAGAACATATATTCAAAATGTCATACTGAAGATTCATAATAATTGTATGTTTGTTAATGGGAAAATATTTTCAATTTCCTGAAAAAAATGTATTTTTTTTTGAGATAACAGGTTTTCATCAGACAGCGATAATATGCTACTTCTGATGGGTTGCCAAACTCATTAGCAAGATCCTCAGGGTCTTCTATTGTATGGGTTGCCTTTGCAATCATAGAACTTGTGGAAGTATACTCCCCCCCTTCTTGCCTGTACACAATGCCAGGCTGCCACTTCCACACATCAGATAAATCACTATCATTCGCTCAATCAGTTGTGATCAGCGGTGGGTGGGGATGGAATTGGTCTCGTTAGGTTGTTGCATTATCAGTAGTCTATACAGTACGTCACACAGTTACTAAATCATAGCTTGCTTGGTGCATGGGGATTTAAAGGCTTGTTAGGATGGTAAGACCTCCATCTTGGTTGGTATTGAAACGCACGCACGCACACACACATACACCTCTTCTGATGATTTATCAGGTAAAACGGGCTTGCATTGTTTATGCCAGTTAAAATTGCCTCCTCAGCTCAGTTAGGTGGGGAATTGAATGCAGCTCATGATTCCAGCGCAGCACATTACAGCAGTGCTCTGGAGTTCAGTTATACAGTACATCAAAGTGAGAGCTCAGTTTATTTCTGATTAATTTAGCGCTTTACTGGGGCTCCTTCCTAAATGGTATCCTATTACCCATATAGTTCTGGTCAAATGTAGTGCCCCATGAATATGGTGCTATTTGGGACACATTCTGTGTTGCTGTCTGAAAACACAGAAGGAATTATATCTAGACCAAAGATCCAAATCCGTTTGACAAGCTCTTCCTGCAGCACATTTAACAAAGTAGAAAACATTTCTCCATTATTTTCTAGCCCTTTGACGTGTATGATCGCATATTTGTGATCATTGCTGAATGGTCCCTGAAGCGTACCATCACAAATATGTGATTGGAACAGTAGCAACAGAATGTATGATGCAACAAGCGTGTCTAAAGTGCATTGTTTTCTGAAAAGCAACTAAAAATGTTTTGTGCTGATGGGAAATAAAGGTTTCACCACTCTATTCCTCAATGTCACCGTTATTGTCAAAGATAAATGCTAATTTCATCATCCAAGCATCAAACAGCCAAACTCAATCCATAAACCAGTGTAAATAACAGGTTACGCTGACCAAAAAAACAAAACATAAGTTAGCAACCTAACAGCAAGACTTGTTTACAATGTACCATATCTCTGGTGAGCACAAGGTAAAAATGTAATATTATTTAGAAAAGAGAAGCGTATCAGCTAAGCTAACAGCAGCTATGCTACAGTAGAAACGACAATACGATATACAGAAAATGAGGCACTTACTTTGAAAAGAATAATGAAGTGCGCCAGCCAGAAAATGTGCCAGGGGTAAAAAGGTTGTGCAAGGCCTGTTTCTGACAACAGATAAGTAAATGTCTGCATACTTGATCTGGGGAAACACTGAGGAGGTGCTTCAGCTCCCGTTGAAGAGAGAAGTTAGTCCGGCTCAAAAATAAATGATCCGCAACAGTGAAATGGGCTACTTCTTGTGTGAATCAATGAGGAGGCGGAACACACCTAAATTAAAACTGTAAATAGAAAATACAACTTGTTAGAAAACTATTTTTAAACTGACAAATTGAAACAAAGCCTAGTGCAAATTATTATTTGTAGTTCCTCATTTTGGTTTGGGCACAGTCTAACTTTAATCGAATTAATTTAAACACCAGAGTCATATACAAAGACAAGTTCATTAAAAGTGAATTGTAGGTAAATAGACATCCTCTTCTCAGAACAAGTAGTGCCTGTCTATTTACTGTATGATAATATTACTGTGACTCCAGCTTTGTCGCCTACCTCACACTCATCTCTGTCTACCTCACACTCATCTCTGTCTACCTCACACTCATCTCTCTCTCTACCTCACACTCATCTCTCTCTCTACCTCACACTCATCTCTGTCTACCTCACACTCATCTCTCTCTCTACCTCAAACTCATCTCTCTCTGTACCTCACACTCATCTCGCTCTCTACCTCACACTCTTCTCTCTCTCTCTCTCTCTCTCTCTCTCTCTCTCTCTCTCTCTCTCTCTCTCTCTCTCTCTCTCTCTCTCACTCTCACACCCTCTCTCTCTCTCTCTCTCTCTCTCTCTCTCTCTCTCTCTCTCTCTCTCTCTCTCTCTCTCTCTCTCTCTCTCTCTCTCTCTCAGCCTGTTTCACATTGCTATGTCTGGAGGCTAGCCAGATGGAAGAATTAATCACACTAATACAGCGTGTAGAAGACCTTGTTAAAACCTCTGTATTGCTTTTTTTCTATATTTATTATGATTAAAATATTTCCGCTGCATTTGCCATAGGCAGCTTGTGCAGTCGGTCAAAAGAGCATAATTGAAAAGCAGGAAATCAGGACAGAATCTGTAGGAACTCCAAGGAAGGAGCCGGCTGTTCAAAATGTGTTACCACCCAAGCCAAAGAGATGCGTCTCAAATTATGTGAATAAAATTGTACACACACACACACACACACACACACACACACACACACACACACACACACACACACACACACACACACACACACACACACACACACACACACACACACACACACACACACACACACACACACACACACACACACACACACACACACACACACACACACACACACACTTTCAAATGTTCAATAACGGAGCAACAATTCGGACACCAACAGGCTCTTGAACAGCTTCTATCCCCACAAGCCATAACACTCCTAGCTAGGTGATAGCCAACAAAATGGCTTCACGGACCATCTGCATTGACCCTTCTATTGTATTCTTGCACTGACTCTATGCACACTCATACACACGCACACTGACAATCCAACACACACATATTCACACACACATTCATACCGACTCTACACACACACAGACACAGTCACATAAAATCATCATATTTGCTGCTGGTACTCTATTTATCATATATCCTGATGCTTAGTCACCTTACCCCTATACATATCTACCCCTACCATTCTAGTAACCCTGCATATTGGAAATATGGTATATAAAGGCACTAACCCTTTATACAGACATTTACATTTACATTTACATTTAGTCATTTAGCAGACGCTCTTATCCAGAGCGACTTACAAATTGGTGCATTCACCTTATGACATCCAGTGGAACAGTCACTTTACAATAGTGCATCTAAATCTTAAAGGGGGGGGGTGAGAGGGATTACTTATCCTATCCTAGGTATTCCTTAAAGAGGTGGGGTTTCAGGTGTCTCCGGAAGGTGGTGATTGACTCCGCTGTCCTGGCGTCGTGCGGGAGTTTGTTCCACCATTTGTGGGCCAGAGCAGCGAACAGTTTTGACTGGGCTGATCGGGAGCTGTACTTCCTCAGTGGTAGGGAGGCGAGCAGGCCAGAGGTGGATGAACGCAGTGCCCTTGTTTGGGTGTAGGGCCTGATCAGAGCCTGGAGGTACTGAGGTGCCGTTCCCCTCACAGCTCCATAGGCAAGCACCATGGTCTTGTAGCGGATGCGAGCTTCAACTGGAAGCCAGTGGAGAGAACGGAGGAGCGGGGTGACGTGAGAGAACTTGGGAAGGTTGAACACCAGACGGGCTGCGGCGTTCTGGATGAGTTGAAGGGATTTAATGGCACAGGCAGGGAGCCCAGCCAACAGCGAGTTGCAGTAATCCAGACGGGAGATGACAAGTGCCTGGATTAGGACCTACGCCGCTTCCTGTGTGAGGCAGGGTCGTACTCTGCGGATGTTGTAGAGCATGAACCTACAGGAACGGGCCACCGCCTTGATGTTGGTTGAGAACGACAGGGTGTTGTCCAGGATCACGCCAAGGTTCTTAGCGCTCTGGGAGGAGGACACAATGGAGTTGGCAACCGTGATGGCGAGATCATGGAACGGGCAGTCCTTCCCCGGGAGGAAGAGCAGCTCCGTCTTGCCGAGGTTCAGCTTGAGGTGGTGATCCGTCATCCACACTGATATGTCTGCCAGACATGCAGAGATGCGATTCGCCACCTGGTCATCAGAAGGGGGAAAGGAGAAGATTAATTGTGTGTCGTCTGCATAGCAATGATAGGAGAGACCATGTGAGGTTATGACAGAGCCAAGTGACTTGGTGTATAGCGAGAATAGGAGAGGGCCTAGAACAGAGCCCTGGGGGACACCAGTGGTGAGAGCGCGTGGTGAGGAGACAGATTCTCGCCACGCCACCTGGTAGGAGCGACCTGTCAGGTAGGACGCAATCCAAGCGTGGGCCGCGCCGGAGATGCCCAACTCGGAGAGGGTGGAGAGGAGGATCTGATGGTTCACAGTATCGAAGGCAGCCGATAGATCTAGAAGGATGAGAGCAGAGGAGAGAGAGTTAGCTTTAGCAGTGCGGAGCGCCTCCGTGATACAGAGGAGAGCAGTCTCAGTTGAATGACTAGTCTTGAAACCTGACTGATTTGGATCAAGAAGGTCATTCAGAGAGAGATAGCGGGAGAGCTGGCCAAGGACGGCACGTTCAAGAGTTTTGGAGAGAAAAGAAAGAAGGGATACTGGTCTGTAATTGTTGACATCGGAGGGATCGAGTGTAGGTTTTTTCAGAAGGGGTGCAACTCTCGCTCTCTTGAAGACGGAAGGGACGTAGCCAGCGGTCAGGGATGAGTTGATGAGCGAGGTGAGGTAAGGGAGAAGGTCTCCGGAAATGGTCTGGAGAAGAGAGGAGGGGATAGGGTCAAGCGGGCAGGTTGTTGGGCGGCCGGCCGTCACAAGACGCGAGATTTCATCTGGAGAGAGAGGGGAGAAAGAGGTCAGAGCACAGGGTAGGGCAGTGTGAGCAGAACCAGCGGTGTCGTTTGACTTAGCAAACGAGGATCGGATGTCGTCGACCTTCTTTTCAAAATGGTTGACGAAGTCATCTGCAGAGAGGGAGGAGGGGGGAGGGGGAGGAGGATTCAGGAGGGAGGAGAAGGTGGCAAAGAGCTTCCTAGGGTTAGAGGCAGATGCTTGGAATTTAGCGTGGTAGAAAGTGGCTTTAGCAGCAGAGACAGAGGAGGAAAATGTAGAGAGGAGGGAGTGAAATGATGCCAGGTCCGCAGGGAGGCGAGTTTTCCTCCATTTCCGCTCGGCTGCCCGGAGCCCTGTTCTGTGAGCTCGCAATGAGTCATCGAGCCACGGAGCGGGAGGTAAGGACCGAGCCGGCCTGGAGGATAGGGGACATAGAGAGTCAAGGGATGCAGAGAGGGAGGAGAGGAGGGTTGAGGAGGCAGAATCAGGAGATAGGTGGGAGAAGGTTTGAGCGGAGGGAAGAGATGATAGGATGGAAGAGGAGAGAGTAGCGGGGGAGAGAGAGCGAAGGTTGGGACGGCGCGATACCATCCGAGTAGGGGCAGTGTGGGAGGTGTTGGATGAGAGCGAGAGGGAAAAGGATACAAGGTAGTGGTCGGAGACTTGGAGGGGAGTTGCAATGAGGTTAGTGGAAGAACAGCATCTAGTAAAGATGAGGTCGAGCGTATTGCCTGCCTTGTGAGTAGGGGGGGAAGGTGAGAGGGTGAGGTCAAAAGAGGAGAGGAGTGGAAAGAAGGAGGCAGACAGGAATGAGTCAAAGGTAGACGTGGGGAGGTTAAAGTCGTCCAGAACTGTGAGAGGTGAGCCGTCCTCAGGAAAGGAGCTTATCAAGGCATCAAGCTCATTGATGAACTCTCCGAGGGAACCTGGAGGGCGATAAATGATAAGGATGTTAAGCTTGAAAGGGCTAGTAACTGTGACAGCATGGAATTCAAAGGAGGCGATAGACAGATGGGTAAGGGGAGAAAGAGAGAATTACCACTTGGGAGAGATGAGGATCCCGGTGCCACCACCCCGCTGACCAGACGCTCTCGGTGTGTGCGAGAACACGTGGACGGACGAAGAGAGAGCAGTAGGAGTAGCAGTGTTGTCTGTGGTGATCCATGTTTCCGTCAGTGCCAAGAAGTCGAGGGACTGGAGGGAGGCATAGGCTGAGATGAACTCTGCCTTGTTGACCGCAGATTGGCAGTTCCAGAGGCTACCGGAGACCTGGAACTCCACGTGGGTCGTGGGCGCTGGGACCACCAGAGTAGGGTGGCCGCGGCCACGCGGTGTGGAGCGTTTGTATGGTCTGTGCAGAGAGGAGAGAACAGGGATAAACAGACACATAGTTGACAGGCTACAGAAGAGGCTACGCTAATGCAAAGGAGATTGGAATGACAAGTGGACTACACGTCTCGAATGTTCAGAAAGTTAAGCTACGTAGCAAGAATCTTATTGACTAAAATGATTAAAATGATACAGTACTGCTGAAGTAGGCCAGCTGGCAGTGGGTGCGTTGTTGACACTACACTAATCAAGTCGTTCCGTTGAGTGTAATAGTTTCTGCAGTGCTGCTATTCGGGGGCTAGCTGGCTAGCTAGTAGTGTTGTTTACGTTACGTTGCGTTAAAAGAACGACAATAGCTGGCTAGCTAACCTAGAAATTCGCTCTAGACTACACAATTATCTTTGATACAAAGACGGCTATGTAGCTAGCTATGTAGCTAGCTTCGATCAAACAAATCAAACCGTTGTACTGTAATGAAATGAAAATGTGATACTACCTGTGAATGCGACCGGGTTGTGAGTCTATTCGGTTGACGTTAGCTAGCTGTTGGCTAGCTAGCAGAGTCTCCTACGTTAAGGACGACAAATAGCTGGCTAGCTAACCTCGGTAAATTAAGATAATCACTCTAAGACTACACACTCTAAACCTAAACTACACAATTATCTTGGATACGAAGATACGAAGACAGCAAAGACAGCTATGTAGCTAGCTAACACTACACTAATCAAGTCGTTCAGTTGAGTGTAATAGTTTCTCCAGTGCAGCTAATCAGTGGACGTTAGCTAGCTGTCTAGTGAAGACTACGTTAGGACGGCGAAATACGATAATTACGCAATTATCTTTGATACAAAGACGGCTATGTAGCTAGCTGAGAAGAAATTGCTAAGATTAGACAAATCAAACCGTTGTGCTATAATGAAATGTAATGAAATGTAATGAAAAAGTTATACTACCTGCGGGAGCGAAGTGCCGATGCGACCACTCGCTCCAACCCGGAGCTTCTTACTTTCTTGTGTTCTTCTTATTCTATTTCTTGCATGTTTCTGTTCTACTTTACTTCATGTAACATACTACTGATACTGAGTACTGCATTGTTGGGAAAGAGGTCGCAAGAAAGGCATTTCACTGGACTTGTGCAGGTGACGATTATAAAACTTGAGACAAATCTAAAGCTCTTCCTTTTGATTGAGAAACAAACATACAAACACAACATAGACCAAATCCAAATGAAATCTCCTCAGGAATATCATGCATCTTTAGAGGGCCACGCACACACACACACACACACACACACACACACACACACACACACACACACACACACACACACACACACACACACACACACACACACACACACACACACACACACACACACACACACACACACACACACACACACACACACACTCAAGACAACCACACACACACACACACACACACACACACACACACACACACACACACACACACACACACACACACACACACACACACACACACACACACACACACACACACACACACACACACACACACACACACACGCTCAAGACAACCACACAAGGCGCAAAGAAACACAGACCTGCACTCACATAAATCTCTGAACCAAAACCAAAATGAAAAACCTTATGCATTGTTGTGGCCCATCTTTCTTGTGCCACCCCATCTACACCCCCCACATAAAACATAATACATTACATTATTTTTTTCTTGCACCAGAGGATGATAACGATGCCTTTTGAAATCTGTGTTTTGTGGATGCCCCAGGCAGGGCAGTCCCTTCCTTGGATTGGTGCTAGCTCTCTTAGTCAAATCAAATTTATTTATGATGCCCTTTTTACATCAACAGATGTCACAAAGTGCTTATACAAAATACCCAGCCTAAAACCCCAAACAGCAAGCGATGTAGATGTAGAAGCACGGTGGCTAAGAAAAACGGCAGAAACCTAGGAAGAAACCGAGAGTGGAACCAGGCTCTGAGGGGTGGCCAGTCCTCTGGAGATTATAAGAGTACATGGCCATTAAGACGAGATCGCTCCGCAAGATGTTCAAACGTTTATAGATGACCAGCAGGGTCAAATAATAATCACAGTGGTTGAGAGGGTGCAACAGGTCAGCAACTCAGGAGTAAATGTCAGTTGGCTTTTGTCACGAGACTGTTCACTCCCAATGATAATAACAATCAATCAATAGCTTTGACCAATCCTCGAGGTTTGTAAGACCATGGGTTTAATAATAATTAGTCAAAGACTCAGCTAATGCAAAAGGTCAGTACAGTTTATTCAGTAGAACGTTCTAAAGACAAGAATACAAAACCATTCATTTTATACTGACTCCTTACGCACATACCTTCACACACAAACAGCAGGTATCCTACGCACATACTGTATCACTACCCAGCCGACAAAGATTAGGGAGACCGTGAGAAGTACTCCTTGCCCTCTCCCAAATCTCTCCTAGCCAGGTCGGCACCGAATTTTGCTCAGACCGTCTGTTTATAAGATGTGTAATGACGTTGGCCTGGGGGGTTGGTTTATGACTGTCATAAATACCTCTTCCACCCTTTTCCTCTCTCTACCCCACTAAGGTTACATTTGCAAAACCCTTGGTTAACATAGAGATTCTGGGAACGTCAGAATGTGGGGGGAAATGAACTACATTCTGGTAATCCGAACAATTGTGTAACGGTGTTCTTCGTTTGTAGAATGAGAGTCGGACCGAAATGCAGCGTAGTGGTTACTCATGTCTTTAATGAAAGGAAAAAAGCGATACATGAAATAACTATACAAATACAAAACAACAAACGGAACGTGAAACCTAATTACAGCCTATCTGGTGAATCTACACAGAGACAGGAACAATCACCCACGAAATACAAAGCAAAACTCAGGCTACCTAAATACGGTTCCCAATCAGAGACAACGAGAATCACCTGACTCTGATTGAGAATCGCCTCAGGCAGCCAAGCCTATACAACACCCCTAATCAGCCGCGATCCCAAATACTACAAACCCCAATACGAAAAACAACATATAAACCCATGTCACACCCTGGCCTAACCAAACATAGAACAAAAACACAAAATACAATGACCAAGGCGTGACAGAACCTCCCCCTAAGGTGCGGACTCCCAGTCGCACCTCAAAACCATAGGGAGGGTCCGGGTGGGCGTCTGTCCATGGTGGCGGCTCCGGCTCGGGACATGGACCCCACTCCATTAATGTCCTAGTTCCCCCCCTTCGCGTCCTGGGATAATCCACCCTCGCCACCGACCATGGCCTAATAGTCCTCACCCAGAACCCCACAGAACTGAGGGGCAGCTCGGGACTGAGGGGCAGCTCGGGACTGAGGCAGCTCGGGACTGAGGGGAAGCTCGGGACTGAGGGGCAGCTCGGGGCTGAGGGGCAGCTCAGAACTGAGGGGCAGCCCGGAACTGAGGGGCAGCCCGGAACTGAGGGGAAGCCCAGTACTGAGAGAAAGCCCAGTACTGAGAGGAAGCCCAGTACTGAGAGGAAGCCCAGTACTATGATGAAGCTCAGGTAGGTAGTAGGCTCCGATAGATCCTGGCTGGCTGACGGATCTAGAAGATTCAGGTTGACTAGCAGATCTGGAAGAGACTGGTTGACTGGCCGATCTGGAAGAGACTGGTTGACTGGCAGATCTGGAAGAGACTGGTTGACTGGCAGATCTGGAAGAGACTGGTTGACTGGCAGATCTGGAAGAATCTGGTTGACTGGCAGATCTAGAAGATCATGGCTGACTGGCGGATCTAGCTGCTCTATGCAGACTGACAGCTCTGGCTGCTTCTTACAGACTGACAGCTCTGGCTGCTTCATGCAGACTGACAGCACCCTGCAGACTGGCAGATCCTGGCTGACTGGCACTTCTGGCGGATCCTGGCAGACTGGTGGATCCTGGCTGACTGGTGGATCTAACTGATCCTGACAGACTGGTGGCGCTGGGCAGACTGGCGGCGCTGGGCAGACTGGCGACGCTGGGCAGACTGGCGACGCTGGGCAGACTGGCGAAGCTGGGCAGACTGGCGGTGCTGGGCAGACTGGCGATGCTGGGCAGACTGGCGACGCTGGGCAGACTGGCGGCGCTGGGCAGACTGGGAGCACTGGCGGCGCTGGGCAGACTGGGAGCACTGGCGGTGCTGGGCAGACTGGGAGCACTGGCGGCGCTGGGCAGACTGGGAGCACTGGCGGCGCTGGGCAGACTGGCGGCACTGGCGGCGCTGGGCAGACTGGCCGTGCTGGGCAGACTGGAGACTCCGGCAGCGCAGGAGAGGAGACAGGCTCTGGCTGCCCTGAACAGGCGAAGCGCACTGGAGGCCTGGTGCGTGGTGCTGGAACTGGTGCTATAGGATCGAGGACACGCACAGGAAGCCTGGTGCCCGGAACTGAGGGGCAGCCCGGAACTGAGGGGAAGCCCAGTACTGAGAGAAAGCCCAGTACTGAGAGGAAGCCCAGTACTGGGCTTCCTCTCAGTACTGGGCTTCCTCTCAGTACTGGGCTTTTTCTCAGTCCCGAGACTCCAAACAACAAACCGAACGTGAAACCTAATTACAGCCTATCTGGTGAACCTACACAGAGACAGGAACAATCACCCACGAAATACAAAGTGAAACTCAGGCTACCTAAATACGATTCCCAATCAGAGACAACGAGAATCACCTGACTCTGATTGAGAATCGCCTCAGGCAGCCAAGCCTATACAACACCCCTAATCAGCCGCAATCCCAAATACTACAAACCCCAATACTAAAACCAAAATATAAACCCATGTCACACCCTGGCCTAACCAAACATATAACAAAAACACAAAATACAATGACTAAGGCGTGACAAATTGAACATATGCAGTGGTACTTAATGAATATGATGTCAGTTCGGTTGTCATCTGAGACATTCTCATCAATGATAAGATGACATAAACTCCAGAGTGGAAAGTCTATACATCAGAGTTATCGGATTCACATGGAATTGTTGTTCAATTTAAATGTTTAAATATTAAATTATTTGTGACAGGATGAAATGTGATTTTAGCTTCTAAAATGTGAGATGTGGGTGTTCATAAGTTTGGCCTGCTCACTCAGGGGCCCGCCTCTGTGAAGGGAGAAGGGCTATAAAACTTTTCAAACACACCCTCCTCTCCCTTCCTATATAATAAGCCTTGACGATGAGGTAGGATGACGATCCTATGTCAGAATGGTTCAGAAAATAACTACAGGACGAAGCCAATTTGGTTGCGAATGGTATGAACTTTGAACTCTTATTCACTACAGAAGTGATACCTCCTAGCTGTTGAGTTAGGTACCGCAGCTGCAAACGCAGGTTAGGAAGGAACAGACAGAGTATCCCGTCTATCACACAACAACGTTACTACAACGTATGCAATTGACAACCAGAGACATTGTTCAAAGGACAGAGGACTCGGTTTGGCAACACGGCCTTCCATCTACCACCAACCTACTGAAGCGCAGCTCAGAGTAAATATTTATTGCATTTTCCTTTTCCAAATGGGCGGTAATTTAGAATGCATAAGATGCTGTATTTATGATAGCACAGCTTCACCTTTGTTCCTGTCTTCCCGCTCTTTCACTCAACCCAGCCCCCTTTCCTTTGTGTAACAAGCCGTCATATCTGTTCCGCCAGCTTGGAACGTTTTCCTGTGATGTAATTTGTATGTGTATGTGAATTATGTGTGATTAGTTAGGTATTTAGCAAATAAATGATTAAACCCAATTTTGTATTGCTGATTCAAATTGTTAGCCAGGATTCTTGCAGATAACCAAGAATTTACAACTTTCAGATTATGAGACTGAAGTAAAATGAAGATTCATGTTGACTGCTATTGATGTAAAATATTACTAGTTCTTTAAGAGTTTATTCGGAAGATAACAGCTCTATAAATATTTTTTGGTGGTGCCCGACTCTCTAGTTAATTACATTTACATGATTAGCTCAATCAGGTGATATTAATTACGGATAAATTATTTTATAGAATAGCATGTTTTATCAATTAATCCGGCATAGCCAAAGACACGACAGATACTATAAAGATATATTGTACAGATATATTGTTTTACCCTAATTCTGACTAAAACTACACACATCATTTTACATCATTTTACTGACTAAAACTATACACATCATGAATAATCATTTTATGATTCTAATCAATTTCATACAATTATATGGTTTCAGTGTGGGATATTCTAATCATTAATTTAAACATATAAAATCCATTAACAATCCAACCTTAATGACTAAATAATACACACTGACATCAAACACCAGATGGAAACATAAATGGTATCCAAGAATAATCCAATCCAATACATGTATGTACATTTGATATTTATCAATGACTGTTATAGGCCTATATCCAATTAAAATGCTTCCTGTTAGCATTTTATTGCAACCTTCATAAAAAAACAGTCTAAACATTAAAAATGGTCTCATCCAACATTGGCTCCTCGTAGTTAAAAGAAACGAAGCCACCTCCTAGGCCTGGAGACCTGTATTTATCATCCCACTGGCCGGAGCTTAGAATCTGTCCGTATCTCACCATCTGTTGCGTCATTGACCCTTCCAGAGTCCTAATGATCAAACCCCTCACACATGGAACCAAACAACATCCACACAGAACCAAAACCCTCATACAGGTGAAAGTTCGAACTGGTTGGACCAATAACCCCGGGGCGCAAGTGCCTAACCACCCTTTCTGGTAGTTTCTGTCGTATACGTCATTTGCTGGTACGAGCCCACCCTACATCAGTTATAGGTGCTGTTAGGTTAAGAATTTTCTCCTGTACTTCCAAACCTAAGTTAGTCACATTAACGATTACCTTGCCGCCATTAAAATCATCTATGTTCTTGGTGCCATTCTTGTACCTATAACACTGGTACTCATCAGGAGTAAAGTGAACCGAGGTGGGTTGGCCGAGTACTTCAATCTGGCCAACCCAATCCCTGTAAAGTTATTTGCTTTCCTAGGGAATTGTTTAATGTTTACCTTAAACCCTATTATGTAAGTCACTCATTAGTGTATTATATAGTTTACCTTTTACTTCTTATCAATGACAATGGCGTCATATAATTAGTACCGGCAGTTGGTGGATCTGGAGAAGACTATGATGCAGCTCAGAGTCCCTACTCTTCCCAAAAACCGCCAACACTCTCCTGCACTTAATCTGTCTGCTAGGTACAACCCCATACTCACACTTCTAGGATCACCCACAGTAATGAACGGTTGGGATAGGAAATCTTCGTTAAGGAAGTAACCCCCGGACCCAATGTTGGATACAACCAGATCCACCACCTATTATCGGTTCTTCTCCGAACTCTGTGTGTGATCAGCAGTGTTTTGTATGTGTACATACCCTTTGGCAGTGGGTACCGTGGACCCAAGTGACTCTCTCGGCTATTCTAATGGCAAAAGCGGGGGTTTAACCTCTCTGGGTTATGTGGGACACTAGCGTCCCACCTGGTCAAAAGCCAGGGAAACTGCAGAGCGCCAAATTCAAATAAATTACTATAAAAATCAAACTTTCATTAAATCAGACATGCAAGATAGAAAATTAAAGCTACACTTGTTGTGAATCCAGTCAACATGTCAGATTTCAAAAAGGATTTTCGGCAAAAGCAAACGATGCTATTATCTGAGGATAGCACCTCCGTAAACAAAGAGAGAAAAGCATATTTCAACCCTGCAGTTGAAATAAAAAACGCAGAAATAAATTCATACCTTACCTTTGACGAGCTTCTTTTGTTGGCACTCCAATATGTCCCATAAACATCACAAATGGTCCTTTTGTTCGATTAATTCCGTCGATATATATCCAAAATGTCAATTTATTTGGCGGTTTTGATCCAGAAAAACACTGGTTCCAACTTGCGCAACTTGACTACAAAATATCTCAAAAGTTACCTGTAAACATTGCCAAAACATTTCAAACTACTTTTGTAATACAACTTTGGGAATTTTTTAATGTAAATAATCAATAAAATTGAAGACGGGATGATCTGTGTTCAATACAGGAGGGGAAAAATGTAGCTAGCTTTCTGGTCATTCGCATCTATCTAACAGTACACTACAAGTGACCCTCATTGTGAACAGTGCTACTTCTTCATTACACAAAGGAATAACCTCAACCAATTTCTAAAGACTGCTGACATCCAGTGGAAGTGGTAAGAACTGCAAGAAGGTCCCTTTGAAATCCAGATTCCCAATGAAAACCCATTGAAAAGAGAGTGACCTGGTTTGTCCTCTGGGTTTCGCCTGCTAAATAAGTTCTGTTATACTCACAGACATGATTCAAACAGTTTTAGAAACTTCAGAGTGTTTTCTATCCACATCTACTAATAATAAGCATAGCTTATCTTCTGGGGATGAGTAGGCAGTTGAATGTGGGCATGCATTTCATCTGGACGTGAAAATACTGACCCGGTCACCAAGAAGTTAACAGAACCTGGTATGGGCCTTCCCAACGGGGCTGCTTCCAGTCTATTCTCCTCAGGGACTGGATCCACACCCAGTCTCCTGGTTGGATTGAGTGAATCACCTTCTCCTGTAATTCACCTGTTGGACATAAAATCTTGGTTAACAAACAGTCTTCTCATGTGTTCTGCTAGTATATCTTCAACTTCTATGTCTACCTGTTCTGGTCCCTAACTCTGGCCTTCTATTTGTTCTACCTGCTCTTTCTTATAATATGGGTTGTTTCCAAATATTGACTAAATGTCTCACTGTCTCCCTGTCTGAAGTCATGGATTTTAGAAAAATCAGATGTCTATGGTAGTAGACATTTCTTTCTTCTCATTGGTTCAATTACAAATATGCCAAAGAACTATAAACTAGTTCATAATTACCAATTACACAAATTACCATGAACTCAGTATTACAAATTACCTTAAATTCATTATCCAAATGGCCCTCCCATGAGGCTGATCAGACCACACTTACTATATTAGACAAATTAAAGAAAAAACATCAAAAGTTTTCTACATGCTGTATACAAGATTCCCAGAACATTCCCTTTATCTAAAGAATTCACGTGTTTAAATAAAACTTCTAATATTCCATATGTGTGTGTACCCCTTTAAGATATCGTGTCTAAAGGAAAAATGTAAATCTCCTCAAACCCAAAGGTTAAAAACAAACAAAACATTTCCAGACCCTTCAATTTAGTAGAAATATGTCTCTATCTCACTCGCTCCCTTCAAGATTACAACCCCCAGAAAACATTTCCAAAGAGAGACCGTGAAGCACTCCTTTTCCCAGAAAAAAACACTTGGTCAGCATTCATTATACTACCCCGATTCAGAAACCCAAACCTTGACTACAAACAAAACCTAATAATAATGATATTTCAATTGTACTCTCTCCAATCATTAGTTTAACATTTCCTCAATGGTTATATGTATTTAATTGAACATGAGCTACCCTTGGATACAATACTGTACTTTAAATCTATGAAACTCCCCTTCTACTTGACTAGTTTGGCCCAAGCTTGCTTTGCAACATTAAAACCTATTTAGTCTGTCTGCAAACAGTCTCTCAAAGTGCTTGATAGGAATAAGAGCTAATAAGCTCTGGATAAGAGCGTCTGCTAAATGACTTAAATGTAAATGATGTTAAATGAATACCCAGCCATTCGACACTGTAACGACTTTTGTCTGTTGAATGAAGAGAGTCAGACCGAAATGCAGCGTGTAGGTTACTCATGACTTTAATGAAATATATCGCGGTACATGAAATACGTGAACTAATTACAGCCTATCTGGTGACTAACACAGAGACAGATACAATCACCCACAAAATACAATGCGCACTCAGGCTACCTAAATACGGTTCCCAATCCGAGACAACGAGAATCACCTGACTCCAATTGGGAATCGCCTCAGGCAGCCAAGCCTAACTAACACACCCCTAATCATACACAATCCCAATTAATACAAACCCCAATACGAAACACAACATATAAACCCATGTCACACCCTGGCCTACCCAAACATATAACAAAAACACAAAATACAATGACCAAGGCGTGACAGACACACACAACTGTGGTTAACTTCTTATGGCTGCAGGGGCAGTATTGAGTAGCTTGGATGAAAGGTGCCCAGAGGTGCCCAGAGTAAACGGCCTGCTCCTCAGTCCCAGATGATAATATATGCATATTCTTATTAGTATTGGATAGAAAACACTCTGTAATTTCTAAAACGGTTTGAATGATGTCTGTGAGTATAACAGAACACATATGGCAGGCAAAAACCTGAGAAGAAATCTAAACCTGAAGTGGGAAATCTGAGGTTGGTCGATTTTCAACCCAGCGCCTATTGAATACACAGTGGGATATTGGTTATGTTGCACTTCCTAAGGCTTCCACTTGATGTCAATCGTCTTTTGAAACTTGAATGAGGCTTTTACTGTGATGTGGGGCCGGATGAGAGCTCTTTGAGTCAGTGGTCTGGCAGAGAGCCAGGTCCTGGTCATACGCATTTCACATGATAGAGACCTGTGTTCCATGGCTTTTCTACAGACAATGGAATTCTCCAGTTGGAACGTTATTGAAGAGTTATGGTAAAAACATCCTAACGATTGATTCTATATTTAGTTTGAAATGTTTCTACGACCTGTAATATAATCTTTTGAAGTTTTCATCCAACTTTCGGCTGGACCTGCACGAGTGTTTGGATTTGTGTACTAAACGCCCTAACAGAAGTAGCTACTTGGACATAAATAATGGACTTTATCGAACAAATTAAACCTTTATTGTGGAACTAGGATTCCTGGGAGTGCATTATGATGAAGATCATCAAAGGTAAGGGAATATTTATAATCTTATTTCTGATTTCTGTTGACTCCAACATGGCAGATTTTTTTTTCCTGAGCGCCGTTCTCAGAATATTGCATGGTTTGCTTTTCCCGTAGAGTTTTGATGAAATCTGACACAGCGGTTGCATTAAGGAGAGCTATATCTATATTTCCATGTCTAACAGTTGTATTTAAAAAATATAAAAAATTGTGTGTGAATTTTTACCCCCCTTTTTCTCCCCAATTTCGTGGTATCCATTTGTTGTAGTAGCTACTATCTTGTCTCATCGCTACAACTCCCGTATGGGCTCGGGAGAGACGAAGGTTGAAAGTCATGCGTCCTCCGATATACAACCCAATCAAGCCGCACTGCCTCTAGAGCTAGGCAGAATACTGCCCCCTTTGGAGGAATTGCGTGCCCATAGTAAACAGAAATAAAATCTGTCCAAAATTGCTAATATATGCATATAATAATTATTATTGAATAGAAAACACTCTAAAGCTTCTAAAACCGTTCAAATTATGTCTGTATGTAAAGCAGAACTCTCAGGGCAGCCATTCTCCCAAACTCTCTCTTGTCATCATAAAAGTCGGGCCAACTTTGACGTCATCGCCCCCACCCTCCCCAACCAGCTACGGATCTGGGAACAGTTTCTATCTCTTCAGCGCGATGTCTCCTTTCAATGGGGCTTGTCATTGTGAGAATCGCGTGCTCCCTCGACTTTTGGCGGGCTGAAACCTTCGGGTCACGCGAAAATACATGTACTTTATGCACGCGTCGGGTCCGGAGCTCTCTTACTTTCAGGATTGACCAAATGATGTCGGTTTGTCTGTACGAGCTAAGAATTGTTTAGCACGTTTAGAACATGCTAAAGCTTGATTCTGCACTTAGTTTGACCAGTTTAGTGGACATATAATATGTAATTTTGAAGTTTTGATGCGCATCCACTAGAATTTTGGCTGCATTTCAGACTGAATTTTGTCGCGTTTGATAGCCCAAAGACACAGACTTGAAAACCAAACGCAGTTTTTGGTAAGTATGACTTCTTCCACGGCTTCTGATCGAAGAACATCAAAGGTAAGGGAATATTTATGTGGTAATTTTTGTGTTTCTGTGGACTCCAACATAGAGGAGACATAATGCTATTGTCTGAGCGCCGTCTCATATTATAGCCTAGTGAACGAATTCTGTAACGTTAAAAATAAATGTAACACAGCGGTTGCATTAAGAAGAAGTGTATCTTTCTATCTATATGTAGAACATGTATATTTAGTCAAAGTTTATGATGTGTATTGCTTGTTATCTGACTTTATCTGGCGGAGCTATCATCATTTCTCCGGACATTTGAGTAGCATTTTTTGAACATGGCGTCATTGTAAACAGAGATTTATGGATATAAATTGCATATTATTGAAAAAAACATAAATGTACTGTGTAACATGTCCTATTATTGTCATCTGATGAAGATTTTCAAAAGGTTAGTGAATTATTTTTCTTTTAATCCTGCGTTGGTTGATTGCATATTTAGTTGATTGCATATTTAGTTCAAAATGGCTATTCAAATGAGCTGTGTCTTTGGTGGTGGTTTGACATAAATATGTGCTATGTTTTCGCCGTAAAACATTTTAGAAATCTGACTTGTTTATCTTTCATTTGAGCTATTGGACTTGTTAATGTGTGGAGGTTAAATATTTCTAAGAATATTTTTGCGTTACATGCGCCACGTTCCAGCTGAACGTGGGAGGGGTCGTTCCCAAATGGGAACCATTCCCGATAACAGGTTTAACACAGCGCGCATCCAACCCGGAAGCCAGCCGCACCAATGTGTCGGAGGAAACACCGTGCACCTGGCAACCATGGTTAGCGCGCACTGCGCCTGGCCCACCACAGGAGTCGCAGGTGCGCGATGAGATAAGGACATCCCTACCGACCAATCCCTCCCTAACCCGGACGATGCTAGGCCAATTGTGTGTCGCCCCACAGACCTCCCGGTCACGGCCGGTTACGACAGAGCCTGGACATGAACCCAGGGACTCTGATGGCACAGCTGGTGCTGCAGTACAGCACCCTTAACCACTGCACCACCCGGGAGGCCAACAATTGTATTTTCATCAACATTTATAATGAGTATTTCTGTAAAATTATGTGGCTCTCTGCGAAATCACTGGATGTTTTTGGAACTAGTGAACCTGCAATCCACTTTACTGACCTGACATTGTGCCACATAATGGAAACAGAATATAATGTTAGAATACATTAACTTTCTGTTCCAATTCACGGGTGTTACCTAAACAATCAAACCAAGAATCAATAACCAGAAACTATCAGAAGACTTTTATCCGACATCAGTCAATCCATCAGAATAAAAACACATTTCGATGGGCACAACTCTATCGCAATTATCTCTCCGCTATTATTTAGAATTCATTAGATTTAGGTAACTATCTCTTCTATGATTCAGTAATTTAAATACAACTCCATTCTCAATAGGTTATACCAGCAGACCATTTAAGCAAAACAACGTATTACATCGAAATCGCCTCGCTATTATATAGAATGAATTAGTCTTTCAATTGAACCTAAACAAGCTATTCAAAAGTTTAGTTTATCTCTCTGTATGTCCCCTTATCTTCTCTTGTCCTTTCCTCTCTTGACTCTTGTCAAGCTCTCAATCTCCTACTCAGAATTTTGGAATAATTACTGTTATGACTTTTGATAAGTTATTAGGTCTCACACGTACATCACTTTTTCCCTGCTGATATCCTTCTTGTAACTTTCTCTCACCCTTTCTCTACTACTCCTCTCGCTCTCTCATTCGCCTACGCTCCCCTTTCTGTCTATCCCTAAACTGTCTCTGTCTGCTGTTCCTTGGTGGGGCCGTACAATCCTCTGCCATGTGGACTGTTTTATCGCAGTTGTAGCACTTTCTGTTCTCGGGTTCTATCCATTTTCTACTCTCCATGTTTCACCCTTTCTTTTTAAAATCTTTCCTGCTCTTTCCTGCAATTTCCCCACAAGTGGCGATCAAATGTTCTGCTCCTGTCTGTTCTTTCTTACTCTTCTTTCCTTAAAGCCTCCTTTATGCTTCTTTACAATTATCTCGAGGTGATCTGCTTCTTTTTTTTCTATTCCTCCTCTGAGTCTGGCTGTAGGCGCCTGACCTTTTTCTCTCTGTTCTTGCCTTTGACCCTCTCTCCTATCATTTATGTCCTTTTTCTTTCTACAGTCTCCATGATTGTGGCCCACCTTATCGCAGTTCCTCACACTCCTTAGCCAAATGTCCTGCCTTGCTACAGTTGTAACATTTAGGTCCGTCTCTGTCTTCTTTCTTTAAAGTTCATTGTTTTTTCTCACCTCCACCCTTTTCTACCTCTATCCACTTTCTCAATAACGTTGCTATATCCTGTTCTCCTTTCTGTGCCTCTTCCTCCTTAGTAACTCCCTCTTTCTTGGCCCCCTCCCCTCTTTTTCTAGCTTCAGCCAGCCAAATATGAGCGGCGTCGAGCCCTTCTGTCCGTTGCTCTTCTACCTTCTCGCCACAAATCCTATTTTGTTTAATCATTGCTTCCAGTTTTTCTATATTTAACCTTTCTAGCTCAAAACTTCCCGCTGAAAAGGCAGTGCGCGAAGTTCAATTTTTTTTTTTTAAATATGTAACTTTCACACATTAACAAGTCCAATACAGCTAATAATAAACATCTTGTTAATCTACCCATCGTGTCCAATCTCCAAAATGTTTTACAGCTAAAGCACAACATACGATTATGTTAGATCACCGCCAAGTCAAAAAAACACAGCCATTTTTCCAGCCAGGAGTCACAAAAATCAATCACTAACCTTTGATGATCTTTGATGATCTTCATCAGATGACATTCATAAGACATCATGTTACACAATACAATGTATGTTTTGCTCGATAATGTGCATATTTATATCCAAAAATCTCAGTTTACATTGGCGCCTTACGAGCAGTAATGTTTTGATTCGAAAACATCCGGTGATTTTAGCAGAAATACTCATAATAAACATTGATAAAAGATACCAGTGTTATTCACAGAATTAAAGATAGACTTCTCCTCAATGCAACCACTGTGTTAGGATTATTTTTTAAACTTACAGAAAAAGCTAAATCTGAGAACGGCGCTCAGAACCCAAAACAGCCAGAGGAATATCCGCCATTTTGGAATCAACAAAGTTAGGAACAACACCATAAATATTCACTTACATGCTGACCAGACCGGACACGTCGCGTGCGCGAGCACCCACACTGCTCGCGCGCGCCAACGAGCGTCTGTGACGGCAAGGGCTAATATAGAACTCATTCCTATTTCTGACGCAGATCGCGCTGAAAGTTCTGCCTCTCCCATCTCCTCATTGGTTTATAGAAGCAGGTACCCACGTGCCATCTCCTCATTGGTTATACCCATGTGGGTGACTGAAAGATGAACTGTTTTGCCGGATGTCGTGGTAATAAATACAATGAAAGTTTAGATGCGATCACCATATAAGTGGAACCACCCATCCCGGATCCGGTATATTTGTAATCAGCAACGCTGACTGGCATAGCGCAACAGTCAAATAATATTACTAACAAATATTCATATTCGTGAAATCACAAGTGCAATATTGCGAAACACTGCTTAGACTTTTGTTAATCACCCTGTCATCTCAGATTTTGAAATTGTGCTTTAAAGCAAAAGCAATCCAGGCGTTTGTGTAAATTTATTGATAGCCTAGCATAGCATCAGGAAGCTTGGTCACAAAAATCTGAAATGTAATCAAATGAACCGTTTACCTTTGACGATCTTTGGATGTTTTCACTCACGAGACTCCCAGTTACACAGCAAATCTTCATTTTTTTCATTTACATTACATTTAAGTCATTTAGCAGACGCTCTTATCCAGAGCGACTTACAAATTGGTGCATTCACCTTATGACATCCAGTGGGACAGTCACTTAACAATAGTGCATCTAAAACTTAGGGGGGGTGGGGTGAGAGGGATTACTTAACCTATCCTAGGTATTCCTTAAAGAGGTGGGGTTTCAGGTGTCTCCGGAAGGTGGTGATTGACTCCGCTGTCCTGGCGTCGTGAGGGAGTTTGTTCCACCATTGGGGGGCCAGGGCAGCGAACAGTTTTGACTGGGCTGAGCGGGAGCTGTACTTCCTCAGTGGTAGGGAGGCGAGCAGGCCAGAGGTGGATGAACGCAGTGCCCTTGTTTGGGTGTAGGGCCTGATCAGAGCCTGGAGGTACTGAGGTGCCGTTCCCCTCACAGCTCCGTAGGCAAGCACCATGGTCTTGTAGCGGATGCGAGCTTCAACTGGAAGCCAGTGGAGAGAACGGAGGAGCGGGGTGACGTGAAGATTATTTTTATACCCAAAATACCGATGTTTGTTTGTCGCGTTATGTTCAGAAATCCACAGGAAGAGCGATCACAACAACGCAGATGGAAATTCCAAATAGTCTTCATAATGTCCACAGAAACATGTCAAACGTTTTTTATCATCATTCCTGGCCCCCCAATGGTGGAACAAACTCCCTCACGACGCCAGGACAGCGGAGTCAATCACCACCTTCCGGAGACACCTGAAACCCCACCTTTTTAAGGAATACCTAGGATAGGATAAGTAATCCCTCTCACCCCCCCCCTTTAAGATTTAGATGCACTATTGTAAAGTGACTGTTCCACTCGATGTCATAAGGTGAATGCACCAATTTGTAAGTCGCTCTGGATAAGAGCGTCTGCTAAATGACTTAAATGTAAATGTAACTTTATCTATAGAGGCGTCTTTCGATCGGATATTAGGTCTCACCCTTATACAACCTATAAGCTATTTTCCAGGGGTCGTAAATCCCTAGTCAGCAGCCTATTGTTCTGTTGTTCCTTGTTCTTTTGACGTTAAATATCTCGTAACTCACTCCGCTATATTAGGTTTCCCTTCTTTCTGTCATTACGAACCTTTTAATATATTCTTGATCAGGTTGTTTTTAGATCTCAATATTAGCTAGTTTACATTGGTACTGCAGATACCTCGTGTCATTACGGACCTTCTTCTTCTGTCCTAGGTGGCTCTACACCCAATTCCTATTTTCCAATTGCCTAGAATACTACCTATTTCATGGTTCTCTACAGCACCCTGCTTAAGCATACCACAGGGATTAGTGTTGATCACGTGTTCATCCTCTCCTGATGGGCCTAGGGTAAAATCAATAAAGTCACTCAGCTCTCAGCTCTCAGCGCCTCCTCCCCATAGTACTATAGCCCCACAGTACAGAGGACTGCCTGCTGCAGGGGAGAGATCAATGACCAACCCAGAGACACCTGCAGAATCCAATTATACCTCTGGAGCACAAAGCATCCATCTCACTGACACACACATATAACATGTAGCCTACACACCGGCAGGCATGTACATCTACACACATATATACCATGAAGCATAGCCATACTAGATAGGCAGGGATGCACACACATACACACACGCTGGCAAAAACACAGATGCACATGCACACAAGCAGAAATACACTTACACACCACATGTATTGTGTAAACTTTTTGTCACACACAGACATGCAGACAAATATATCACGCGCACACACACACACAGACAGAGCACAGACTCATCTACAGATCTTTAATACAGCCTGCCAGTACAGAGTACATTTTGCAGTGTTAAATCAACACTTAAAGAGTTAATTTCAACAATACTCAGATAACATATGGTCCCACTAAAGAGTTTAAAAAGTACTCTAATTATAATGTTACATTTTGAGTGTTAATGTAACCCTGTGTAGTGAAAATGTTACACTGCATTACACTTGCAAGTGTTAGTCAAATGTATCACTATGGGTAATTAACACTAACAGTTTTATTGCTATTCAACACTAGTGTTAATCTAGAGTTAACTCCTATTCGTGTTATGCAACAACACTCTTACAGTAACTTATTTTGGGTGTTGTTTTAACACCCAATGCCTAATTTGCATATTTCCCACATATTTCCCACAGTGCCTTTTCTTTTCGAGTGAATTGTAGAGTTACCACCCATGATTGTATGTTTTAGTGTCCTTCTGTAGCTCAGTTGGTAGAGCATGGCGCTTGTAACGCCAGGGTAGTGGGTTCGATCCCCGGGACCACCCATACGTAGAATGTATGCACACATGACTGTAAGTCGCTTTGGATAAAAGCGTCTGCTAAATGGCATATATTATTATTATTATATTATTATTATTATATTATATTAGTAACAGAGACATCATCGTTGAATTATTTCTAAAAGAACCCTGTGGTTTTCATCAAATGTATCTTCATCACATTACATATATCTTAAAGCCTTAATTTGATGACCTAGTTTTAACTTTATTTTATTTTTGCTTAATTAGGCAAGTCAGTTAAGAACAAACTCTTACAATGAGGGCCTACCAAAAGGCCTCCTGTGGGGACGGGGGACTAGGATAAAAGAAAATCACATATACAAAATAAATATAGGACAAAACACACATCACAACAAGAGAGACAAGAGAGACCTAAGACAACAACATAGCAAGGCAGCAACACATAACAACAACATGGTGGCAACACAACAATGTAGCAGCACAAAACATGGTTCAAACATTATTGTGCACAGTCAACAGCACAAAGGTCAAGATGGTAGAAACAACAATACATCACACAAAGCAGCCACAACTGGGTTGGCGCCCTTCCTTGGGTTGTGCCGTGGCGGAGATCTTTGTGGGCTATACTCGGCCTTGTCTCAGGATGGTAAGTTGGTGGTTGAAGAAATCCCTCTATTGGTGTGGGGGCTGTGCTTTGGTAAAGTGGGTGGGGTTATATCCTTCCAGTTTGGCCCTGTCCGGGGGTATCATCGGATGGGGCCACAGTGTCTCCTGAACCCTCCTGTCTCAGCCTCCAGTATTTATGCTGCAGTAGTTGAGATAGAAGCTGTTTTTCAGTCTCTCGGTCCCAGCTTTGATGCACCTGTACTGACCTCGCCTTCTGGATGATAGCGGGGTGAACAGGCAGTGGCTCGGGTGGTTGTTGTCCTTGATGAACTTTATGGCCTTCCTGTGACATTGGGTGGTGTAGGTGTCCTGGAGGGCAGGTAGTTTGCCCCCAGTGATGCGTTGTGCAGACCTCACTACCCTCTGGAGAGCCTTGCGGTTGTGGGCGGAGCAGTTGCCGTACCAGGCGGTGATACAGCCCGACAGGATGCTCTCGATTGTGCATCTGTAGAAGTTTGTGAGTGCTTTGGGTGACAAGCCGAATTTCTAAAACCTCCTGAGGTTGAAGAGGAGCTGCTGCGCCTTCTTCACGATGCTGTCTGTGTGGGTGGACAAATTCAGTTTGTCTGTGATGTGTACGCCGAGGAACTTAAAACTTACTACCCTCTCCACTACTGTTCCATGCTGTTTCCCTCTGCTGTTTCCTGAAGTTTCCTGAAGTCCACAATCACCTCCTTAGTTTTGTGTGAGGTTATTTTCCTGACACCACACTCCGAGGGCCCTCACCTCCTCCCTGTAGGCCGTCTTGTCGTTGTTGGTAATCAAGCCTACCACTGCGTGCATGGCCACGCAGTCGTGGGTGAACAGGGAGTACATGAGAGGGCTCAGAACGCACCCTTGTGGAGCCCCAGTGTTGAGGATCAGCGGGGTGGAGATGTTGTTACCTACCCTCACCACCTGGGGGGCGGCCCGTCAGGAAGTCCAGTACCCAGTTGACCAGGGCGGGGTCGAGACCCAGGGTCTCGAGCTTGATGACGAGTTTGGAGGGTACTATGGTGTTAAATGCTGAGCTGTAATCGATGAACAGCATTCTCACATAGGTATTCCTCTTGTCCAGATGGGTTAGGGCAGTGTGCAGTGTGGTTGAGATTGCATCGTCAGTGGACCTATTTGTGCGGTAAGCAAATTGGAGTGGGTCTAGGGTGTCAGGTAGGGTGGAGGTGATATGGTCCTTGACTAGTCTCTCAAAGCACTTCATGATGACGGAAGTGAGTGCTACAGGGTGGTAGTCGTTTAGCTCAGTTACCTTAGCTTTCTTGGGAACAGGAACAATGGTGGCCCTCTTGAAGCATGTGGGAACAGCAGACTGGGATAGGGATTGATTGAATATGTCCGTAAACACACCAGCCAGCTGGTCTGCGCATGCTCTGAGGGTGCGGCTGGGGATGCCGTCTGGGCCTGCAGCCTTGCGAGGGTTAACACGTTGAACAGACCTCAGCGTGGGAGCTTCTTGTTTTAGCTTTTGTCTGTAGGCAGGGAGCAACAAAATTGAGTCGTGGTCAGCTTTTCCGAAAGGAGGGCGGGGCAGGGCCTTATATGCATCGCAGAAGTTAGAATAGCAATGATCCAAGGTTTTACCAGCCCTGGTTGCGCAATCGATATGCTGATACAATTAAGGGAGTCTTGTTTTCAGATTAGCCTTGGTAAAATCCCCAGCTACAATGAATGCAGCCTCAGGATATGTGGATTCCAGTTTGCAAAGAGTCAAATAAAGTTTGTTCAGAGCCATCGATGTGTCTGCTTGGGGGGAAATATTTACGGCTGTGATTATAATCGATTGGTAGATAATGCGGTCGATATTTGATTGTGAGGAATTGTAAATCAGGTGAACAGAAGTACTTGAGTTCCTGTATGTTGTTGTGACCACACCACGTCTCGTTAACCATAAAGCATACGCCCCCGCCCCTCTTCTTACCAGAAAGATGTTTGTTTCTGTCGGCGCGATGCATGGAGAAAACAGCTGGCTGCACCGACTCCGATAGCGTCTCTCCAGTGAGCCATGTTTCCGTGAAGCAAAGAACGTTACAGTCCCTGATGTCCCTCTGGATTGCTACCCTTGCTCGGATTTCATCAACCTTGTTGTCAAGAGACTGGACATTGGCGAGTAGAATGCTAGGGAGTGGCGCGCGATGTGCCCGTCTCCGGAGCCTGACCAGAAGATCGCTTCGTTTGCCTCTTTTACGACGTCGTTGTTTTTGGTCGCAGGCTGGGATCCATTCCGTTGTCCTGGGTGGAAGGCAGAACACAGGATCCGCTCCGGGAAAGTCATATTCTTTGTCGTACTGATGGTGAGCTGCTCTTATATTCAGTAGTTCTTCTCGACTGTATGTAATGAAACCTAAGATGACCTGGGGTACCAATGTAAGAAATAACACACTTTTTGAAATCTGACAACGCGGTTGGATTAACAAGAAGTTAAGCTTTTAACCTTTCTAGCGCATCTCGACAACATTCCGCTGAAAAGGCAGCGTGCAAAATTCAAAAATATTTTTTTGAAATATGTAACTGTCACACATTAACAAGTCCAATGAAGCAAATGAAAGATAAACATCTTGTTAACCTCTCTGCGCACCGAACCCGTTAGCGGGATTAAATTCGACAACATACGGTGATTGCTACATAAATAGTCATATTAAACATTCATGAAAATACAAGTGTCTCACATGAGTCGAAAACCTAGAATCTTGCTAATCCAACTGCGTTGTCAGATTTAAAAGAGGATTTACTGCGAAAGAATACGATGCGATTATCTGAGAACAAAGCCCTATAAAAAATAACTATTTCAACCAGCACAGGCGTAACATCACAAATTGCAATAAAATAAATTGTTTACCTTTGACGATCTTCCTCTGTTTGCAATCCCAATGCTCATTGTTACACAATGAATGGTCTTTTGTTTGATAAAATACATTTTTATAGCCTAACACGAAACATTTTGTGAACCGCTTGTGTCGTGAATTCCGTCTCATTCCATTTTCGACAACGCATTCGATGTAAATAAACACACTAAACGTGACTTTTCCAGTCATGTTTGGTTTCATTGCAATCAACTGGTTTGTTTGTAACACAACCAAACGTGATGGGTCATTTCGCGGGACGTATTGACTGAAAGAAACCGATTTGAAGACAACAAGTAATGACATCATTGTCCACCAATGATATGACCGCTGTTTCGTTGATTGACTGTATTTTAACCCAATGACCACTGATCATCTTGAAATCTAGCTGGGTAGATAGCCAATGAGCTGAGGTAAACGGCAATATGTCATGTTTATGTGTTGGAAGACCAACCCATTTAGTAAACTCCGGGGTAAAGAGGGTCATTCGCCATTGAAGATTCATACCGGAAGGAGCCACGCATGTTACGCACAGCATTGTTTTGGTAAAGCGCATCTTCAGCTGTTTATATATCAATCAGTATGGCGACTAAGTCAGGGAATGAAATATTCTTATTAAATGTTTTTTTCTTTACATAATTGAATGTGCTGACAACAAAATCACACAAAAATTATCAATGGAAATCAAATTTATCAACCCATGGAGGTCTGGATTCAGAGTCACAGTCAAAATTAAAGTGGAAAACCACACTACAGGCTGATCCAGGCTGATCCAACAGTCAAAATCAGGCTCAGTAGTGTGTGTTGCCTCCACGTGCCTGTATGACCTCCCTACAATGCCTGGACATGCTCCTGATGAGGTGGCGGATGGTCTCCTGAGGGATCTCCTCCCAGACCTGGACTAAAGCATCCGCCAACTCCTGGACAGTCTGTGGTGCAACGTGGCGTTGGTGGATGGAGCGAGACATGATGTCCCAGATATGCTCAATTGGATCCAGGTCTGGGGAACGGGCCAGTCCATAGCATCAATGCCTTCCTCTTGCAGGAACTGCTGACACACTCCAGCCACATGAGGTCTAGCATTGTCTTGCATTAGGAGGAACCCAGGGCCAACCACACCAGAATATGGTCTCACATGGGGTCTGAGGATCTCATCTTGGTACCTAATGGCAGTCAGGCTACCTCTGGCGAGCACATGGAGGGCTGTGCGGCCCCCCAAAGAAATGCCACCCCACACCATTTTTTTAATTTATTTTATTTCACCTTTATTTAACCAGGTAGGCAAGTTGAGAACAAGTTCTCATTTACAATTGCGACCTGGCCAAGATAAAGCAAAGCAGTTCGACAGATACAACGACACAGAGTTACACATGGAGTAAAACAAACATACAGTCAATAAAACAGTATAAACAAGTCTATATATAATGTGAGCAAATGAGGTGAGAAGGGAGGTAAAGGCAAAAAAGGCCATGGTGGCAAAGTAAATACAATATAGCAAGTAAAACACTGGAATGGTAGTTTTGCAATGGAAGAATGTGCAAAGTAGACATAAAAATAATGGGGTGCAAAGGAGCAAAATAAATAAATAAATTAAATACAGTTGGGAAAGAGGTAGTTGTTTGGGCTAAATTATAGGTGGGCTATGTACAGGTGCAGTAATCTGTAAGATGCTCTGACAGTTGGTGCTTAAAGCTAGTGAGGGAGATAAGTGTTTCCAGTTTCAGAGATTTTTGCAGTTCGTTCCAGTCACTGGCAGCAGAGAACTGGAAGGAGAGACGGCCAAAGAAAGAATTGGTTTTGGGGGGTGACCAGAGAGATATACCTGCTGGAGCGTGTGCTACAGGTGGGAGATGCTATGGTGACCAGCGAGCTGAGATAAGGGGGTACTTTACCTAGCAGGGTCTTGTAGATGACATGGAGCCAGTGGGTTTGGCGACGAGTATGAAGCGAGGGCCAGCCAACGAGAGTGTACAGGTCGCAATGGTGGGTAGTATATGGGGCTTTGGTGACAAAACGGATTGCACTGTGATAGACTGCATCCAATTTGTTGAGTAGGGTATTGGAGGCTATTTTGTAAATGACATCGCCAAAGTCGAGGATTGGTAGGATGGTCAGTTTTACAAGGGTATGTTTGGCAGCATGAGTGAAGGATGCTTTGTTGCGAAATAGGAAGCCAATTCTAGATTTAACTTTGGATTGGAGATGTTTGATATGGGTCTGGAAGGAGAGTTTACAGTCTAACCAGACACCTAAGTATTTGTAGTTGTCCACGTATTCTAAGTCAGAGCCGTCCAGAGTAGTGATGTTGGACAGGCGGGTAGGTGCAGGTAGCGATCGGTTGAAGAGCATGGATTTAGTTTTACTTGTATTTAAGAGCAATTGGAGGCCAAGGAAGGAGAGTTGTATGGCATTGAAGCTTGCCTGGAGGGTTGTTAACACAGTGTCCAAAGAAGGGCCGGAAGTATACAGAATGGTGTCGTCTGCGTAGAGGTGGATCAGGGACTCACCAGCAGCAAGAGCGACCTCATTGATGTATACAGAGAAGAGAGTCGGTCCAAGAATTGAACCCTGTGGCACCCCCATAGAGACTGCCAGAGGTCCGGACAGCAGACCCTCCGATTTGACACACTGAACTCTATCAGAGAAGTAGTTGGTGAACCAGGCGAGGCAATCATTTGAGAAACCAAGGCTGTCGAGTCTGCCGATGAGGATGTGGTGGTTGACAGAATCGAAAGCCTTGGCCAGATCAATGAATACGGCTGCACAGTAATGTTTCTTATCGATGGCGGTTAAGATATCGTTTAGGACCTTGAGCGTGGCTGAGGTGCACCCATGACCAGCTCTGAAACCAGATTGCATAGCAGAGAAGGTATGGTTAGATTCGAAATGGTCGGTAATCTGTTTGTTGACTTGGCTTTCGAAGACCTTAGAAAGGCATGGTAGGATAGATATAGGTCTGTAGCAGTTTGGGTCAAGAGTGTCCCCCCCTTTGAAGAGGGGGATGACCGCAGCTGCTTTCCAATCTTTGGGAATCTCAGACGACACGAAAGAGAGGTTGAACAGGCTAGTAATAGGGGTGGCAACAATTTTGGCAGATAATTTTAGAAAGAAAGGGTCCAGATTGTCTAGCCCGGCTGATTTGTAGGGGTCCAGATTTTTCAGCTCTTTCAGAACATCAGCTGAATGGATTTGGGAGAAGGAGAAATGGGGAAGGCTTGGGCGAGTTGCTGTTGGGGGTGCAGTGCTGTTGACCGGGGTAGGAGTAGCCAGGTGGAAAGCATGGCCAGCCGTAGAAAAATGCTTATTGAAATTCTCAATTATGGTGGTTTTATCATTGGTGACAGTGTTTCCTATCTTCAGTGCAGTGGGCAGCTGGGAGGAGGTGTTCTTATTCTCCATGGACTTTACAGTGTCCCAGAACTTTTTTGAGTTAGTGTTGCAGGAAGCAAATTTCTGCTTGAAAAAGCTAGCCTTGGCTTTTCTAACTGCCTGTGTATAATGGTTTCTAGCTTCCCTGAATAGCTGCATATCACGGGGGCTGTTCGATGCTAATGCAGAACGCCATAGGATGTTTTTGTGTTGGTTAAGGGCAGTCAGGTCTGGGGAGAACCAAGGGCTATATCTGTTCCTGGTTCTAAATTTCTTGAATGGGGCATGTTTATTTAAGATGGTTATGAAGGCATTTTTAAAAAATATCCAGGCATCCTCTACTGATGGGATGAGATCAATATCCTTCCAGGATACCCCGGCCAGGTCGATTAGAAAGGCCTGCTCGCTGAAGTGTTTCAGGGAGCGTTTTACAGTGATGAGTGGAAGTCGTTTGACCGCTGACCCATTACGGATGCAGGCAATGAGGCAGTGATCGCTGAGATCTTGGTTGAAGACAGCAGAGGTGTATTTAGAGGGGAAGTTGGTTAGGATGATATCTATGAGGGTGCCCGTGTTTAAGGCTTTGGGGGGGTACCTGGTAGGTTCATTGATAATTTGAGTGAGATTGAGGGCCTCAAGTTTAGATTGTAGGATGGCTGGGGTGTTAAGCATGTTCCAGTTTAGGTCGCCTAGCAGCACGAGCTCTGAAGATAGATGAGGGGCAATCAGTTCACATATGGTGTCCAGAGCACAGCTGGGGGCAGAGGGTGGTCTATAGCAGGCGGCAACGGTGAGAGACTTGTTTTTAGAGAGGTGGATTTTTAGAAGTAGAAGTTCAAATTGTTTGGGTACAGACCTGGATAGTAGGACAGAACTCTGCAGGCTATCTTTGCAGTAGATTGCAACACCGCCCCCTTTGGTAGTTCTATCTTGTCTGAAAATGTTGTAATTTGGAATTAAAATATCAGAATTTTTGGTGGTCTTCCTAAGCCAGGATTCAGACACAGCTAGAACATCCGGGTTGGCAGAGTGTGCTAAAGCAGTGAATAGAACAAACTTAGGGAGGAGGCTTCTAATGTTAACATGCATGAAACCAAGGCTATTACGGTTACAGAAGTCATCAAAAGAGAGCTCCTGGGGAATAGGAGTGGAGCTAGGCATTGCAGGGCCTGGATTCACCTCTACATCGCCAGAGGAACATAGGAGGAGAAGAATAAGGGTACGGCTAAAAGCAATAAGAATTGGTCGTCTATAACGTCTGGAACAGAGAGTAAAAGGAGGTTTCTGGGGGCGATAAAATAGCATCAAGGTATAATGTACAGACAAATGTATGGTAGGATGTGAATACAGTGGAGGTAGACCTAGGTATTGAGTGATGAAGAGAGAGATATTGTCTCTAGAAACATCATTGAAACTAGGAGATGTCATTGCATGTGTGGGTGGTGGAACTAATAAATTGGATAATGTATAGTGAGCAGGACTAGAGGCTCTACAGTGAAATAAGCCAATAAACACTAACCAGAACAGCAATGGACAAGACATATTGACATTAAGGAGAGGCATCCTTAGTCGAGTGATCAAAAGAGTCCAGAGAGTGGAGTGGTTGGTTTCGGGGTCAAGGCGATTTAGACAGCTAGCCAGGACATCGGTAGCAAGCTAGCATAGGAAGGGGGTCTGTTGTTAGCCACCTCTTGCGTTCCGTCAGTAGATTAGTGGGGTTCTGTGTGGTAGAGGGAATTAGTCCAAATCACACAACAACAAAAATAAAATAAAAACAATAGATATAGTTATAGAGGCCCAAGAATAAACATAATAATAATAATAAAAATAAATAAATTGTCCGATTGTCTATTCTGAGAGCTGCCGGTAAGACAGCTAACGGTTAGCAGGCCGCAGATGGGCATTCAGGTAACGCCGAGATGGAGGAGACAGCCGATTCTCCTTCGGGTAGACAACGTCGGCAGTCCAGTTGTGAAGGCCCGGTGGGGCTCCGCGTAGGCAGTAAAACGGGTCCGGATAGGTGACTGCAGCCCAGGAGTGATTGACGGAGCTCAAGAGTGATTTACGGAGCTGGCTAGCTCCGGAGTAATTGATGTTTGCTCCGGAATCGACGAGAGCAGATAGACACACGGATAGCAGCTGGCTAGCTGTGAGATCCGGGAATGAATGTCCAGAGAGCAGTTGAAATCCAAGGACATGGAGAGAAAAATTGGTCCGGTATGTTCCGTTCCGAGCCGCGCTGCGCCGTACAAAACTGGCGATAGATTTCCAAGCTAAAGGATAGCTGATGACCACAAACCGTGGTTAGCTGAATACTAACGATTTGCCAGTAAAGAAGCTAACTAGCTTCTGAACTAGCTTCTGATTAGCTTCTAGCTAGCTCCTGGCTAGCTTCTGGCTAGCTTCTGGCTAGCTTCTGGCTAGCTTCTTGGAGTTTCTGGCTAGCTTCTGGCTAGCTTCTTGGAGGATTTCAGATTTGAGGTAAATAATACTTATTTATAAATATAAATTGGTGAGGCGGGTTGCAGGAGAGTGTTTTGAAGATGAGTTGATGGAAAATAAAAAAAATGTACGTGAAAAAAAGTTGTAAATATATATATATACAGGACACGACAAGACGAGGACAAAAGACGTCTGAACTGCTATGCCATCTCGGGCGTAATTTTTTTCATGACTGACCCACCGCCAAACCGGTCATGCTGGAGGATTTTGCAGGCAGCAGAATGTTCTCCATGGCATCTCCAGACTGTCACGTCTGTCACATGTGCCAAGTGTGAACCTGCTTTCATCTGTGAAGAGCACAGGGCGCCAGTGGCGAATTTGCTAATCTTGGTGTTCCCTGGCAAATGCCAAACATCCTGCACGGTGTTGGGCTATAAGCACAACCCCCACCCGTGGACGTCGGGCCCTCATACCACCCTCATGGAGTCTGTTTCTGACCGTTTGAGCAGACACATGCACATTTGTGGCCTGCTGGAGGTCATTTTGCAGGGCTCTGGCAGTGCTCCTCCTGCTCCTCCTTGCACAAAGGCGGACGTAGCGGTCCTGCTGCTGGGTTGTTGCCCTCCTACGGCCTCCTCCACATCTCCTGATGTACTGGCCTGTCTCCTGGTAGCGCCTCCATGCTCTGGACACTACGCTGACAGACACAGCAGACCTTCTTGCCACAGCTCGTATTGATGTTTCATCCTGGATGAGCTGCACTACCTGAGCCACTTGTGTGGGTTGTAGACTCCGTCTCATGCTACCAATAGAGTGAAAGCACCGCCAGCATTCAAAAGTGACCAAAACATCAGCCAGGAAGCATAGGAACTGAGAAGTGGTCTGGTCATCACCTACAGAACCACTCCTTTATTGGGGGTGTCTTGCTCATTGCCTATAATTTCCACCTGTTGTCTATTCCATTTGCACAACAGCATGTGACATTTATTGTCAATCAGTGTTGCTTCCTAAGTGGACAGTTTGATTTCACAGAAGTGTGATTGACTTGGAGTTACATTGTGTTGTTTAAGTGTTCCCTTTATTTTTTTGAGTAGTGTATAATAGAGACAGTAGATCTAGCTGAAATGTCATAATATAAAATAGACAGTAGATCTAGCTGGTCTGTCATAATATAAATGAGACAGTAGATCTAGCAGGTCTATAATAATATATTGAACCTTATGTTCCCTGTACTTTATATATATCTGTTTATTATACCTGTTGATACAGGACTCATATGTGAAACTATTCTAACTGAACATTTTATTTCACAGTGACACTGACTCTGAATGGGAGCCCGCAGTGTCAAGGTGTCCATCCCCCACGGAAGTTGGTTCATCCAGCACCTGCCACAAGTGGTGTTCATCTGCCCAAATGTATTTCTGCAGGCATGGATGTGCCTCAGGGCCAAAAGGGCACAGCATGGAGGCGTCGCTGTGTTCTTTGCAAAATGAAACAGCATTTTGGAAGTTATCATTCTGAAACTTTGCACAAGTACTGTTGCACTCTTTTTTATGTTTTTCACTGAAATTGTCCCCATCATCCTATCTGAATGTTTGTTTTGTCTTGTTCATTTTAAAGATGATGATACAACAATAAAAATGAAAAGACGTATGTTTTTTTCATTCTATTATCTAAACCAGATATATTGTGTTATATTCTCCTACATTCAATTCACATTTACAGAAACTTCAGTGTTTTCTTTTAAATGAAACCAAGAATATGCATATCCTTGGTCCTGGGCCTGAGCTACAGGCAGTTAGATATGTCTTCAGGCGGAAATGGAAAAAAGTAGGGGCGTAGCTGTAAGAGGTTAATCTACCCATCGTGTCCGATCTCAAAAATGCTTTACAGCTAAAGCACAACATATGATTATGCTAGATCACTGCCAAAACACAACCATTTTTCCAGCCAAAGATAGGAGTCACAAAAAGCAGAAATATAGATAAAATTAATCACTAACCTTTGATGATTTTCATCAGATGACACTCATAGGACATCATGTTACACAATACATGTATGTTTTGTTCAATAATGTACATATTTATATCCAAATGTCTCAGTTTATATCCAAAACATCCTGTGATTTTGCAGAAATACTCATAATAAACATTGATAAAATATACTAGTGTTATTCACAGAATTAAAGATAGACTTCTCCTTAATGCAACCGCTATGTCAGATTTCAATCTGAGAACGGCGCTCAGAGCCCAAAACAGCCAGAAGAATATCTGCCATTTTGGAATCAACAAAGTTAGAAACAACACCATAAATATTCACTTACCTTTGATGATCTTCATCAGAAGGCACTCCCAGGAATCCCAGTTCGACAATAAATGAGCCCCTCCTTTATAGTAGAATCCCTTTTCAAGTTTCAAAAGACGTTTGACATCTAGTGGAAGCCCTAGGAAGTGCAACCTTATCCAATTCTCAATGTGTATTCGGTAGGCCAAGCTTTGAAAAACTACAAACCTCAGATGTCCCACTTCCTGGTTGGATTTTTCTCAGGTTTTCGCCTAACATATGAGTGCTGTTATACTCACAGACATCATTCAAACAGTTTTACAAACTTCAGAGTGTTTTCTATCCAATACTAATAATAATATGCATATATTAGCATCTGGGACAGAGTAGGAGGCAGTTCACTCTGGCCACGCTATTCATCCAAAAGTGAAAATGTTGCCCTCTATCCCAAAAAGGGGATGTTTAATATTATGATTATTGTATTTTGAATTTGTCGCTCTGCAATTTCACCGGATGTTGTCGAGGTGGGACACTAGCACCCCACCTATCCCAATTTAGTTACAAAAAATTCAGAACACATTATATGTTACAAATTCTAACTAGGTGGCTAGGCAATTTAAAACCATACTTTTTTCAGTGGAAACTGAATCCAGTAACAAGTCAATGTGATTCTGAACAGCACTTTTCATGTGCAAATGCACAAGAGAAACTGCAGCATGATGCCTACTCCCTGTAAAATTATTCAAATCCTCTTTGACAATGGCCCTCTGACTGAAGCTGTCACGGTGGGCACTGCTCGCAGCTCCTCCAAATTGGCAGAGGAGGCAAATTGCCAGCGGGATGGCAACTGAGGTGGTCTGAGGCGACAGTCGTAGCTTGGCTGCTCATTTTGCGATGGAATGTCTCATGTGATTTCAGGGCTTCAATGGGGATTTAGTGGCAAAGGGTCTTTGAAAAGAAGATATTCTACTATTTGCAAATGAATTGGAGTTCTAATGCCAGTTAGAGAATTCAATCCAAATATCATTAGCGTGTGAATTTCTACCAGATACAGCAGAGTAAGAGTTGCTTCAGCAGTGAATAACTCATTTACATGACATTGGCCATCGTTAGTCATTTTTTGGATCTTTTGACCTAGCCAGGCTGTCTGCAAGTGTCTTCTTTTGCAGAGAAAGGAAAGATGACAATCTCACCCAAAATAACATGGTGGTAGTCACAGAAAGGAGAAGTCACAATGACGTTTTCACCCTAATCAGTAACGTTTTTCTCTCCAAAGGTGTAATTTCATCTGTGAATGTCTCATCAAAGTCTCATCTCAGACCGACACCTCTGACAGTGTAGCACACACACACACGCACACACACACACACACACACACACACACACACACACACACACACACACACACACACACACACACACACACACACACACACACACACACACACACACACACACACACACACACACACACACACACACACACACACACACACACACACACACACACACACACACACACACACACACACACACACACACACACACACGTATACCAGGAGGTATTCTACCGTGTCTGTTCAACACTTGGTATTCAGAAGGCTTCTTCTCCGTTCCCCATTTCCCATTTACAGCCCTCCTCTTTGTTAATGGAGCCTGTGAGTCTGTCTGAGTCTGTCTGCCACACCTTACTGGGATATACTGTCAAGTTATACTGTCTGGTCTAAACTGGCAGACACATCTAATGTCTTACTGTAGCCGCAATATATGAGCAAGTGAGGGTGAGGGAGGCAGAGAGAGCGAGTATAGAGAGAAGAAGATAAATATATGTTGGGAGTGTGTGTTTATGAGAGTGAGAAGCCCTGTGGTTGAAAACCAACTGATTCAATTTGTGGCTTACCAACTGATACAATATTCCCCAATAAATAATAAATAACTTCACATGAAAACACACCTGGTGTACACATAAACCTCATACACAATCACAGACAGGCTTGTCAAGTTTAAATTATAATTGTAATCTGCTATTTCCCTAACAAACCTTCCAATTCCAGCTGTTCAAAAAATCGTCTGTCAACAGGAGTGTCTACTCCTGTCTATCCACCCCTCTCTCACTCTCTCTGCGGTGGTGCAGTAGTAGGATGAGAGGAGATGGAGTTGTGACACCTGCAGTCTGTTGTGCCTCAGATCTCTGGTGAAGTAGCGGATTACTGTCTACATGATAGGAGAGATTAAATAGCGGCCAACCACTTGGTCTGTCATGCCAACTCACTCAACATCAGCCCCCATAACACAACATCCAAGTCATCTGTGTCTGGGTATAGATTAGAGCTTTGTCATTTCTGTCTATAAATGAACTGCGCTCTACAAATACAATGTATTATTTGTATTAGAGTTGGCCTAGAGCAAAATTAAATTGTGTGATGCTGTCTAAAGGCACCTAAATATAATACAGATACTGTGCTATATTGTATGCTACATTTATTTATTTTACGTTGTAGTCAGTCTTTTACAATTATTACATGTCACTCAGTGCAATGTTACCAAATTAAAAGCTTGATCTTAGAAAAAAAAACGAAAAGTATGCATCTTTGAAATACTTTTCACGTACAAACTTTATACAGGTAACTGACAAAATAATGGAAACACTTGAGCAAAAGAAGGACACCGAGTTTATTGAAAACAGGTTCTTCCATACAGCTGTGGTTCCTGAGTTCGTTTAGCAAATAACATCTCATGCTTAGGGTCATGTATAAAAATGCGGGGCAGGCCATTACTTGGACCATTATTTTGGCTCTCATGACTATGCCCCCATCCATAGGACATGGAAATGATGTCAACAATATGCCATGGCCATCTCAGTCACCATATCTCAACCCAATTGAATGCTTCAGCACATTTTCCACACCATCAAAAAAACACCAATTTAGTGAAATTCTCATGGAAGAATGGTGTTGCATCCCTCCAATAGAGTTCCAAACACTTGTAGAATCTATGCCAAGGTGCACTGAAGCTGTTCTGGCTCAACGCCCTTAAGACACTTTTTGCTGGTGTTTCCTTTATTTTGGCAGTTGTCAGTATGTCAGCAATAACATGGTCACTGTGGTAGAACGTTTCTTTTGATTGGAGATTTAGTGCATTTATCAAAATCCCATCATCAGGCAGTGTAATTTCAGATTTGTAATGTAAACAAGATTATTATGGAAATAATTATTCTTGCAAAGCATTTAAACGTTTAAATCAAACTATTAAATGAATGTGACTATTCACAGTAATCGTAATACTGTGTGCACACTCAGTGCCGGCCGCGTTTCTATTGGTCAGTCACCGGGATCGGCTCGTAACATCACCGAGCCTACGACCGCACGTAGTGGTACTTAACCGGCACACCTAGACCCTGTCACACTGAATGAGCCAAGACGTCCGACAATCGTTTAGAACCTAAGAATTTGACCACAACATGCTACCTTATATAATGTTACTTACCCTACATTATTCATCTCATATGCATACGTATATACTGTACTCTACATCATCGACTGCATCCTTATGTAATACATGTATCACTAGCCACGTTATAACTATGCCACTTTGTTTCCTTTGTCTACATACTCATCTCATATGTATATACTGTACTCGATACCATCTACTGTATGCTGCTCTGTACCATCACTCATTCATATATCCTTATGTACATATTCTTTATCCCCTTACACTGTGTATAAAACAGTAGTTTTGGAATTGTTAGTTAGATTACTTGTTGGTTATCACTGCATTGTCGGAACTAGAAGCAGAAGCATTTCGCTACACTCGCATTAACATCTGCTAACCATGTGTATGTGATATATTAAATAACATTTGATTTGATTTGATTTGATTTGTCTGGGATGGCAAAATTGTAGCATAAGACGGCTAAAATCGTACATTGTGCAGGCCTTAAGACTGTCACAGTTTTTTGCTTTTGACTTTTAGTTGGCAAGGCCTAAGTGACTATGAGGATTTTCTGAGCCATGTCCGGTTAGCCAATTGGAGATATGGTCGATCACGTTCTTCCCAAAAAATTATATGGTGACTATTGATGAGCCCAGGTGGGAGGAATAAAGGGAGGAGGATTTTACCTCTGTCGACAAGCCAGTGCACTTTACTGTCTTTCTCTCCCACAGCAGATTTTGGTAAAGACAGTAAAAAAAAGTTAAGTAGTACCTTGAAGCTCAAACTCTCACTACATCCCACCTCATCCACTCACCTAAGCTCTTGTGTCTCACTGTGTACCACCACTCTAGAAATCATCTTTTAGACTTTCATAAATGTAAGGCTTTGTCAGGTTGTGAAAAGTACCCATCACGACACATGTATTTGCCTGTCCATCTTTCTTTTTTTTCAGCCCTTATTTACGCTGTTTTGTTCCCTCTTTCTTTCTTTGTGGCAGCTGTGATTTTAATTAGGCTCAAATCAAATATGTAACTGAGTTGTAACAATAGTATCAGAAACAGCCAGGTGTACTCACCTCATTTTCAACAGAAATATGGGTGGGATCTGTTTAGGTTTTTTTGTGCGGGACTTCCGGCTAAGCACTTCAAACCATAGTTTATAGTTAGCTAGCTAGCTAACTAACTAACTCAGTGTTGCTTTTCACAACTTTCCAAACATGGATTCACGCAAAACGGGCATTTATGTTTGGTAAGGGGATGTCACAATAACTGGCGGAAACGGAAGCTGTTCGTGGAGCAGGAGTGTTTTGACCACCAAACTGTTTTTGAGGAGCGAGTGCAGTTGTGAGGCGCCTTTTGATTTGAACCCACCTCCAAAGGACGAGGAGTCTCTGCGGCTTTGGCGCAAAGCTTTGAACTTGCAGACACCACAAAACTGACCCTATGTGAGTTCCTATCACTTCGTGGACAAGACACTGACTGAAGAGCATCCTTTCCCTGAGAAGTGGCTGGGCTATGATGCTACTTTACAGACCAGAAGGCGACATCTCTTCAGGACATCAACACACACAGGTAGCTGTTAGATAGCTGCTACTTGCTAGCTATAGTCTAGCTAACTATGTTACTAGTTGGTAGCCACTCTTAAGTCCTAACATACTGTAGCTAGCTAATTGTTGCCTAACTTACTCACTTAGCAAGCTAGCTTGAGGGCAGCCCATCGGATACAGTATCTAGCCTAGCTAGTTAGTCCCTACATTGTTAGCTATCCAACAACTTCTGTCTGACAATGTCTCCCCCATGCCATGACTATCCGCATCATTGCTGGCATGCCACTGGTGATGGTCATGAAATGTCTAATGAGCTAAATTATTAAATGTTTTACCTGACCATGACCAGTAGGCTGTCTGTGTATTTTATTTTGTTAAACTTGTGGGCTCTCTTATTTTGTTTGACAGATGAAGACAACTGTGGTGATGCAGAGTCTGATCTGAGTGTGCCAATGCCACCGCAGCATAAATATGCTGATACTCAATTGGAGGTTCCAGCACTGCCTGGTCACAGCTAAATGTCAAGACAACCATGACTCAATCATGGACACTCTTACTGACAGTTGTGGCTGCTTTGTGTGATGTATTGTTGTCTCTACCTTCTTGCCCTTTTTTTTGCTGTTGTCTGTGCCCAATAATGTGTGTACCATGTTTTGTGCTGCTACCATGTTGTGCTGCTGCCATGCTGTGTTGTCGTGTGTTGCTGCCTTGCTATGTTGTTGTCTTTAGGTCTCTCTTTATGTAGTGTTGCATCTCTTGTCGTCATGTGTGTTTTGTCCTATATTTATATTTTAAAAAGTAATTGACCACCCCCCATCCTCGCAGGAGGCCTTTTTCCAATCGGTAGGCTGTCATTGTAAATAAGAATTTGTTCTTAACTGACTTGCCTAGTCATATGAAGGTTAAATAAATACAAAACTGTATAAAACCAAGTCAACAAGCTCAACTACAACAACTGACACACACCACCATGAAGAATGACACTAGCTCAGTGTTGTTTACTGGCCTTCCTCTTAAGTGTTTTCTTTGACCATCTGCAGAAATTCTATACGGCTAGCTTCAAAATGCATAACGCCAATCAAATACTGGTGAAGCTGCAGCTGAATCTACTCCGGGGCGAACTTGCTGAACGCGTTGCTGTGTCCCAGGGAGGAGTGAGCAGAATCCGTTCGTGCTGGATTGACACAACGGAGGAGCACATGAACATCTTCATTCCATGGCCGGAAAGAGAGGTTCCCCAATACCACTTGCGTCATCAACTGCTCTGAAACCACTCTTCAGAAAGCACACAATCTCGATTCCAGAGGGGAGTCGTACAGCGACTATTATTCCAACAATACTCTCAAGTATTTGGTTGCCATTGCTCCATGCGAACTCGTTATGTTCATTTCTCCTGCATATGGAGGCAGATGCAGTGACAAGTTCATCACCCGAAACTCTGGCTTCCTGGAATACCTTAGGTCTGTTCGATGAATTAATGGCAGACAGGGGCTTCACCATACCAGCCTTCACTCAGAAAGGAGACCAGCTGTCTGATGAGGATGTCACAAGCACGAGAAGGATAGCTAATCGGCGTATATACATGTTGAGAGAGTTATCAGACGACTCAAGGTGTTCAAAATCAGCTACCAGACCTGTCCCATCAACCTGATGCACAAAATGGACAAAGTCCTCAGAATTTGGGCAGCACTTGTTGACATGCTGGGTGAGATCATCCATAAGGATGCCCAGTGAGCAATGAGAATGTTCATACATCTGAAATGTGACTTTATACACTATAATTTCATCCACATGAGATACTGTGTGTCATGTGTGCATACATTCTAGTTTGGTCCCCGGGGATATTTCATCTGAATCATTTGTATGTTCCTACATTTCATCTGAATCATTTGTATGTTCCTACATTAGAAATGTACTGTAACTGTGCCTGTTCCTGATCATCACAGGCATCCAATATCATGCCTTCTTTCAATCTGTTTACAAAATGTCTCTAACAGACCAAGAGGGAAGACAACTGTTTATCAAGTGCCACACTGTTTATCTTAATTTGTGCCCCTGAAAACCAAACCCAGAATCAAACTGAGAACACATTTGACACCCTTAGACATGCCTCCACATTTCAAAATGTTAAGTATCAATGTCAACAAAGTTGAATTTCATAGTGTTTTTTGTTAATACCATCATTGGCCAAATGCAAGATGATCTACATTATGCTGAGATAAGTTCACGAAGTGCCATATGAAAAAGAAAGAGCTATACAAACATTCATAAATCATAAGTTATCCTTAAGTATTAGATAAACATGTATGAGGAGAGCTGTACAAGGCAAGATATAAAAAACACCAATAACTATGCAAACATAATCAGGTAAATGTGCATATGAAGAGAACTGTGCAAGACAACAACAACAAAAAACACCAATCAAGAGGTACGCTTAGATAATAAGGTAGAGATGACAGAGCTTTTACGTGATGAAAAATATAAGAACTATTTAAAAACACAGAAGTATTAGTCCCTTAGATGCCACATAGTTTAACATATTTGGAGCACAGAGTTCATCTGCCTGACTAGAACTCATCTACTATCCTTGGCAGTATATGTGTGAAATAGAATGCCTTCAGTTTAGGGATAACATAAGCACAGAAGTTCACATCATAAGGCACATTAATAACCTGCTCGGATGGAGCCCAGACAAGCAGTTTGCATCTCTCCAGTCCTGTGGAGAACATGCCCATTTGCACCTGCATGTAGTACCCACGGGCTGAGGAACACCATCCATTCACATCGGTGAGTTTGCCAGAAAACAGTCAGAGACTCACACTTCATACTCAGAACAGGACATTTTTATTTCTAGAAGTTCTTGAGAGTTTAACACTCCATCTGGGCATGAAGAAAGCCACATGCCCCTTGACACTCACTACCGTGCCGCTAACAGTTACTCTCCAGACTAACCCCGCAGGTATCATCACAAATAGCTAGCTAGCTAAGGACCTAGCGAACATCAAGTGTATCAGTAACAGAAAGGGCAAGTTATGATAAACAAAAAGCCAGCGAGCTAGCTACCTTTCACAGTACTGCATCTGCATGACTGCAAGACTTCCCCTGCCCTGCAACACAAGAACGCCCCGCAGTTTCTGCCGTGCCGACAGGTAATACAAGAATCCAGGCAGAACGATGGTCTGTTTTGCTCTGACTGGGCTGGACATCTGCTTTGAGGAACAAGTTGTCATCCTCAAGACAGTGAATAAGCACCCGCCCAACTTTGTCACCGTGGGGGTATTGATATGCCTCTGTGCTTTTGGAGCTTGTCACCTCTGACCCATCCACACCGAGAGACAAGACGGAATGATTTAAGATGGCCTTCGTAGGTGATTTGTGGCCATCTTTTTATATCGTCCTCCCACTCTTGAATAATCCGCGGATGTGGCACAGACTTGCCATTCAACATTGAAAGGTTTTCTCGGTATAATCCCACAACATTTTGAGCTAGCTAGCTAAAGTTTGCGAAATGGAGAAAAAAAAACACCACAACGGAAGTTCTCCTCAAAACAGAACGTTCAAACATTGTTTTGTTTCCCGGGTTCTTAAATAAGGTGAATATAGCGGTGAATGTGTGTGTCTGTCTACTACGGTGCCCTGTCTACCCCCACCTCTCGCCCCGAGTCAAGCTAATTAGGCTGTGCGTGTTTTTGAGTGTATTACCTCACTGTCTCTCCCTTCTACCCCTCATCTCAACTCCTCTCTCTCCCCGAAGCTCTCTCTTTTTTGTTTTCCTCACCCCCTGACCCTCTGTCTCTCACCGTCTCCCTGTCTGTCTCTCTCCCTGTCTTCCTGTCTTTCCCCTCCTCTCACTCTGTCTCCGCCCCTTCACCCCCTGACGCTCTGTCTCTCCCTTCCTGTCTGTCTGTCTCGCTCCGTCTCCCCCCTCCTCTCACCCCATAGGCCATGGTCTCATTATAATATCATTAGCAGAATGACTGGCGGGTCTGTGCTCTCTTTATAGACGTAGCTGGAAGAACTCTGTCAGCTTATTTACCCATGATGTCAAGGGAGCAGAGAACAGAAAAACACTGCAGGAACAATAATTCAAACCTTACTGACTGAGGGAGACAAAAAAGATGAAAGATGTAAATTAAAGACAGGCAGAATAAGAGATGGAGCACAAAATAAATAAGTGTGGTGTGGTGGATGAGCAGAGAGTGGATATGGGGCAGACAGGTGAATGACAGGTAGAACAGAGGAGGTAGAGGAGAGGGACAGGGAGATAGGAGGAGAGGGCAAGAGGGACAGGGACAGTGGGAGAGAAGGGGGGCAGAGAGAGGAATTGATGAGAGACGGACAGCTGGAGTGTGGAAGATTGAGAGGTGGAGAGAAGGAGAGGTTGAGTGGGAGGGAGGGACGGGTGTGTGGGAGAGGAAAGCGGGGACAGGCAGAAAGGGAGAAAGAGTGACTGTGTGCAGAGATAATGAAGGAGAAAAAGCAATGCTGTGCTTTGAGTGACAGGAGGAGACGGTGACACAGGGAGAGAGAGGAGAGCCCCGGCTACACACAGACACACAGATGCAACTGCCTAGTGTTTTATTACCAGTAACGAGGGACAAGAAGGAAATGAAAGGAGAAGAGGAGAGAGGGGCAGAGAAACGAAGGACCACAGTTTTAACTCATTACTTGACTGTTGCCTTAATGATGATGGTGCCTCTCAGTGCCGGGCTCTGTTTCTTAAATGATATGATAGATTCATGCACTCAGCACACGCATGCACGCGCACACACACACGCACGCACGCACGCACGCACGCACGCACGCACGCACGCACACACACACACACACACACACACACACACACACACACACACACACACACACACACACACACACACACACACACACACACACACACACACACACACACACACACACATCCTCTGAGTGTCTGGCTCTGTCCCTCTGGGCCTTCTTTATTTCCTCTTCTTTCCTTCCTTGGTGTTTTTCTTCGTCTTAAGGTGCCATTCAATCTGTATCGCTGAAGCGTTACAGAATGTGCGCTAGAAATGTGATGGACAATTTACCCAATTCAGGGGACATATGCAGGGTTTTTCTGTGACTGCAGTCTCTGCCAATGAGGGAACCTTGCCTTTAAATTTCAATTGGGCTTTAGTGTGGCACTTCCATGATACGGATTGAATAGAGCCCCAGCATCTCTAATTTGAAAGGGGATTAGATGAGGGGATAATGTGTTGTCGTCTCAGACTGCTCAGACTACTGTCTGGCTCTGTTCCTTAATAGCTGTTTTCAGACCAGCTTAGCAATCGGCTCTGTAGTATTGACCGATAAACAATAGCTAAGTATGGAGTCGTATTAGTGTAGGGTGTGATAGCACTATTGGATAGAACACGAAAGTAGTTAATGCTTCGGTCATGATAAATAGCCAACTTTGGAAACGTAAACTTTATGTTCTTAGACCAAGTCATTCTTATCTCAGACCAATTAAGAAACAACTAAATGCCAATGTAGAGCATTGCAAATATTCAAAGTACTTATATTTGTCTGTGAGGGAACTCACAGAACTTTCTTTGGACTCCCGGTTCATACAAAATACATAGTAAAAGGCGAGGACTAGCCTACACACAAACAGCAGGACGTAAAAAAGAAAAGTTCTAAAACAGCGCAGCTCTCCATGGTGCTGGCGGGCCAGCAATGAAGGAGGATACTGAGAATCTGTTGCCGTGGGCTGTAACTCTCAACTATTAAAAATCCTTCAAACTTGTGAGTCACTCTTACATATATGTAGGTCTGACTGGCCCACACACACACACACACACACACACACACACACACACACACACACACACACACACACACACACACACACACACACACACACACACACACACACACACACACACACACACACACACACACACACACACACACACACACACACACACACACACACACACACACACACACACACACACACACACACTCTACAGAGCGTAACTGGCCAGGGAGGCAGAGCAGACAAGGCAGAGCAGGGAGAGCAGACAGGCAGGGAGAGCAGAGGGAACAGGCAGAGCAGCCATCCCACCATCTGTGCTAGTGGGGTGTCAGGTGTGGAACACTACGTGGTTTAGTTTCCAGCTCTTCCAGCTAATCCTTTAGTCCCCGCGGCTACAGAGCCGCCATGACGGGTTTTATAAATCAAGGAGCCAAGACAAATTATAAGAATATGGATGGTGGAGGATTAGGGTCCAATATGGAGGCTAAGGAAGAGAAAGATTCACCACCCTTCTGTTGAAGTGTAAACTTGCAAACTTTCCATCATGGATTTAACAATAGTGAGACACCTTCTACCTAATGATTACACCAATACAACGCTTTTAAATCGATGACGGAAAGTGTGCACCTTAGAGATTTACTTCCAGTTCTTAAAAATTCAGAATCGTTAATGTATTTGCTGGAAGCAGTACAGCTTTGCCTGAAGCAGTGTTAACGATAACTACGCTGAAAAATATTTGTCAATAACCAATTTTTACTGACAAAAACGAATGACGATAGTGAGACGAGGTGCCGGGAAAACTATTACAAATTACTTTTCATTTTAGTTGAGGACAATGCAACGAGAGGAGAATTCCATGTGCGACTAATAGTATTACATTTCACATAACGCTCCTTTTTTAAAATCTCTGTTTGATCTGTGTTGTCCAATCATAATCATGTATTTCTTTGCAGAATATAATTGTAATCCTCTCATTGGTCTTTCAGTTGCATGGGCTGATTGAGCTGATCTGCACACAATGTACACAATAATGAAAATAAATGGTGGGTCAACATCTAAATATTGGTCCCAGCATTTATCAAAGTTCGGAATGCTTATATTCTCGACCTGACTGAGTTCTAATAGCGCCCGTCTCTTTGCGAACGATTGGAATCATGAACAGTGTTTTTTTTTCATGTTTGCCTGCGTCTTCCGGATTTACCTTTGCAGCACATTTACCACTCTCTCAAATGGCTAACTCAGCCCTCTTGCGGCACAGGCCAAGGGACTGAGAAGTGAAACGGGCTACCTCAGCAAGGAGTCGGCTCAAGTAGCCTGTCCAGCAACTCCTGCCATGCCTATAGACATTCCCTAAACAAACGAAAAACAACTCTCGGAGAATGAGTGCACAACTGGTAAATAGTCGCTAATAGACAAGATATGTCAGTCAGTCAGGTGGATAGCTACCGGCAGAGACTTCTATTGCAGTAACTTTGAAGGACTCTGGCTAGCTAGTATTATGTAGCCAGCTAGGACAGAGGAGCCTCTTAAATAAGAAGTTACAGGTCTGTGAGGGCCAGAAATTGTGCTTGTTTGTAGGTGACCAAATACTTATTTGCCACCATATTTTGCAAATAAATTCATTAAAAATCCCATAATGTGATTTTCTGGATTTATTTTCTAATTTTGTCTGTCATAGTTGAAGTGTACCTATGATGAAAATTACAGGTCTCTCTCATCTTTTTAAGTGGGAGAACTTGCACAATTGGTGGCTGACTAAATACTTTTTCTCCACTGTACATATGAGATGAGTAATGTAGGATATGTAAACATTATTAAAGTGCCATTATTTCAAGTGACTAGTGATACCTATATAAGTCAATGTATTTAAGTGGCCAGAGATTTGAGTCTGTATGTTGGCAGCAGCCTGTCTATGTTAGTGATGGCTGTTTAACAGTCTGATGGCCTTCAGATAGAAGCTGTTTTTCAGTCTCTCGACCCCAGCTTTGATGCACCTCGCCTTCTGAATGATAGCGGGGTGAACAGGCAGTCACTCGGGTGGTGGTTGTCCTTGATGATCTTTTTGGCCTTCCTGTGACATTGGGTGTTGTAGGTGTCCTGGAGAGCAGATAGTTTGCCCCTGGTGAAGCGTTGTGCAGACCGCACTACCTTCTGGAGAGCCTTGCGGTTGAGGACGGTGCAGTTGTCATACTAGGCAGTGATATAGCCCGACAGGATGTTCTTGATTGTGCATCTGTGAAAGTTGGTGAGGGTTTTTGGAGACAAGCCACATTTCTTCAGCCTCCTGAGGTTGAAGAGGCGCTGTTGCGCCTTCTTCACCATGCTGTCTGTGTGGGTGGACCATTTCAGTTTGTCCTTACTGTGTACGCAGAGGAACTTAAAACTTTCTACCTTCCCCACTACTGTCCTGTTGATGTGGATACTCCATCTGCTGTTTCCTGAAGTCCACGATCATCTCCTTTGTTTAGTTTACATTGAGTGAGAGGTCATTTTCCTGACACCACACACCGAGGGCCCTCACCTCCTTCCTATAGGCTGTCTCGTCATTGTTGGTAATCAAGCCTACCACTGTAGTGTCATCTGCAAACTTGATAATTGAATTGGAATCGTGCATGGCCATGTAGTAATTGGTGAACAAGGAGTACAGGAGAGGGCTGAGAACACACCCTTGTGGGGCCCCAGTGTTGAGGATCAGCGGGGTGGAGATGTTGTTTCCTATCTTCACAACCTGGGGGCGGCCCGTCAGAATGTCCAGGACCCAGTTGCACAAGGCGGGGTCGAGACCCAGGGTCTCAAGCTTAATGACGAGTTTGGAGGGTACTAAGGTGTTAAATGCTGAGCTATAGTCAATGATCAACATTCTTATAGGTATACCTATAGGTATTCTTCTTGTCCAGATGGGTTAGGGCAGTGTGCAGTGTGACAGTGATTGCATCGTCAGGTAAGCAAATTGGAGTGTGTCTAGGGTATCAGGTAGGGTGGAAGTGCTTACCTGCTTACCTGCATCGTCAGGTAAGCAAATTGGAGTGTGTCTAGGGTATCAGGTAGGGTGGAAGTGATATGATCCTTGACTAGTCTCTCAAAGCACTTCTGATGACAGAAGTGAGTGCAACTGAGCTAAAGCCATTTAGTTCAACCTTAGCTTTCTTGGGAACAGGAACAATGGTGGCCATCTTGAAGCATGTGGACAGCAGACTGGGATAGGGATTGATTGACTATGTTCGTAAACACATCAGCCAGCTGGTCTGCGCATGCTCTGAGGACGCGGCTAGGGATGCCGTCTTTTGACGTCTTCACTATTATTCTAAAATTGAGAAAAATAGTTAAAATAAAGAAAAACCCTTGAATGAGTGGGTCCAAACTTTTGACTGGTACTGTATGTCTGGTAGGTACTCTATTTTAGCATTCTGCCTCTTTCTCTTACATGCATTTATTAATAATGCATTCATTCTGCTAGCTGGTGCACAGTGTGGGTCTGCCATGTTTTAAAATCTACATCTGAGGTTTGGAGAGCAATGCAATGCCAGAGTTGTTTTTAACTAAAGTGCCTGAAGCAAAGTTTATGAAGGTTCCAAACTAATACTCACATGATGCTCCTCTCAAGGGGGACAAGTGTGTAAACAACCTTCAAGAACAGTGGACAGGCGAGCTGAGAGTCATGATTCCTTTCTAGCATCTCTTAGTGCCCTCTCGCCATCACTCTTGATTTGTTAGCCACAGAATGCTAATGTGATAGCACACCATTGCCATTTTACATTTACAGAAAACTAACCAACACTGGCATGAGAGCCATTTCTCTTCACATAGCCAGTAGACCGCTGCTAGGCCTGTTCTACATGATCTACCCCTTGCTGTGGTGTACGATTTTGCCTTCAAGCAAGCATCACTCCCAAATATTAGCTGAATTATGGCTGTGCCATTCAATTTGACCCATAGTGTGCTCTTCTAAAGCCACCCCAGATTTTTATTAAACCCTGTTAAGTTTCTCGTTGCCAACGCTAGCAGAAATACAGCACTGCCATGCTACACTACTATTTAGCTTGGAATGAGTTCTCTCTCTCTGGGTAGTATGATGAATAACTCTCCAATGCAGGATCTATGGTAATAGTTGAAATCTCAACCCCGCTGGCTCTCTCATTCCCCCTATATCCAAGTTCCCCAGTCAGCCTGTAACCCCATCGTGACTGACTGAATGACTGACTGAATGAATGCAGAAGGAGTAATTCTCCCCAGTCCAAGTGTGCAAATCACTGTGACTCTGACCTCCCATTGACTTTATAGTTAATGCCTCAGCACCCTACACCAGGGACCGGAAACATTACCCTGGAGAAGGAGAGAGAGAGAAGGATAAGAGACGAGGAAAGGAGTCATAGCAGAAAGAGCCAAATGGAGGGAGAGAAGGAAAGAATGACTAGTTATAGCAGAGGAAAGGAGTCTTAGAGGAGAGAAGACATCCTCTCCAGACCTTTGCAGCAAATATGAAGGTTTCTGCTCATTACCATAAAGACATGAAGTTCCACATTACCATTTTAGATTTGTGGAATATTCCCCTAATTCTGTACCAAGGCCCTAAACACTTCCCTAGTCTATCAGTAGATGGGTGGACTGAGGGTGGATGGTTGTGGACTGAGGGTTGACTGTATCATACTGTGTATGCCTCTCATGACACACTTCAGGGATGCCAGAAGGCCTAATAGATGTCTCTCATAGCCATCTCTCTCTCTCTCTCTCTCTCTCTCTCTCTCTCTCTCTCTCTCTCTCTCTCTCTCACACACACACACACACACACACACACACACACACACACACACACACACACACACACACACACACACACACACACACACACACACACACACACACACACACACACACACACACACACACACACACACACACACGCACACACACACACACACACACACACACACACACACACACACACACACACACAGTCAGCAGATTCATCACACAATTGTTTATTAATAGATTTTAGATGTGTATGAAAATGTTTTCTGTTGTTGTTGCGAAACATGATTTTTTTACATTGATTAGCTGGAATGGAATGTTTGTGTCCTGTATATTTGACTGTGATACTTACTGTAGGTCGCACTGGATAAGAGCATCTGCTAAATGACTAAAATGTCATTTTTACATAACGATCTCATATTACTGTAATTATACTGAACAAATACAAACACAACATGTCAACATGTCCCATGTTTCATGAGCTGAAATAAAAGATCCCAGAAATGTTCTATACGCATAAACAAGCATGATAATTACACAGATGCACCTTGTGCTGGGGAAAATAAAAGGCCACTCTAAAACGTGCAGTTTTGTAACACAACACAATGTCACAGATGTCTCTAGTTTTGAAGGAGCATGCAATTGGCATGAAGACTGCAGTAGCTGTTGCCAGAATATTTAATGTTAATTTCTCTACTATAAGACTGCTCCGATTTCCTTTTAGAGAATTCGGCAGTACGTCAACCGCAGACCATGTGGAACCACGCCTGCCCAGGAACTCCACATCCGGCTTTTTCACCTGCAGGATCGTCTGAGGGGGTGCTGAGGAGTATTATGTCGGATACAAAGCCCTTTTGTGGGGGAAAAAAAACGAATTCTGATTGGCTGTGCCCTTGGCCCAGTCATGTGAAATCCATAGACAAGGACCTAGTGAATTAATTTCAATTGACTGATTTCCTTATACAAACTGTAACTCAGTAAAATATTTGAAATTGTTGCATGTTGCATTTATATTGTTGTTCAGTGTAATTTAAAAAAATATATATATATTTTAAAATTGATGTCACAAATGTATCATTTGTTCAGTTCTTTACAAAAAATGTAGTTATTTGTTACATCTGACTGTGTAAAACCTAGCGGTACTGTTTCTTTCTCTAAAAGTGAGGAAGATATATAGCATTTTCCAAAAAAAACCTGTATTATTTGTCTCTCTGAAATGAATACATGTTGAACAAATACATGACTCTCACTGAACAACCCCATGCCATGATTAGATAGTGAAAAAGCACACTAATCTCATTCATCATTTCTTCATACAAAAAAAGCTAATTAACCAATTAACGGACTCACTAGCCTGGTCCCTGATCGCTTTGTGCTGTCTTGCCAATAGGAGATCTCTGCGGCTATGGCCCCTTAGAAGTTAGCAGTCGAACAGAAAGCACGACATGGACAGATGCGAAGCAACATTCTCACTGAACAGGCTATTTGTTGTCATGAATCACTGAGATTAACATCATGATGATGTTCCTACTGATATACTTTCAGGGGGTTTCTGCTGAGGTTGCATCTCAATAAACTCAACTGGCTTCCTCTCCTTGTGTCTTTTCTTTCCTTCAGTGTACTGCTCTGAAATGTCATTAATCCATACCAGGTATTTACCTCCACCTGTCTCTTTCTTTCACATCAGTGTAGAGGTGCCAACAGAGACAAGGAAAAGAGTCTGCTTTGACTATTGAGAAGTAGCGCAAGGCTGGTTCAGGTCGTGATTTTGTCCAAAACTAGGCCATGTTAATCATTAGTATTCAAGCAGATGCCAATGTTCCCCAGAGACCCAGCATCTCCTTCTGCTGATTTAGGTCATTTGGTAATTCATATGATTGTCTTTTGAACAGTGGTGCCTGTAATATGCTCAATTCATGTAGTAGTTACTGTAGGAGTAAATGTTATCTGCTCTGCATTTTAGTAGACATTCTTATCCAAAGAAACTTATAGGGGCAATCAGCCTTCCTTAATTTTCCACTTAGTCAACTCAGGGTTTTGAACCAGTGACCTTTCACTTACTGGCCCAACACTCAACCACTAGGCTACCTGCTGCCACTGCTTGGCAAGATTTGCATATAGAACCTTAGTACAGATCCGGTCAGGTACAGTATGTGAAGTGGAATGGGTCCTGTTGTATGAAAAGAGCTGTTGTACAAAGCAAGGGATTAATATTTAAATCTCATATTCTTTCTGTATTTCACACCCCTACCATAGTATCTATGATATTTCTAACAGGATCAAGAAAAATCCAATGCAGCTCTCATTGATGGTAATACTAGGAAGTACAGTGTATGAAGCAGAGTATCCTTGGCCTAGTGATCAACCATCTGCAGAGAGGTAATGAGACATCCCACTGCTGTTTTCAGGCATCTTCATTCAACTCTTGGAGATGACAGAGGTGCCAATAACACACCTGTGCTTTTTATGGAACAGCACATTTTTGGACAGGCACAGTCCCGCAAAGCTACCCAAAATCACTGGCATTAAACATGTAACAACAAGCAAGGAAGATGGGATAATAGTTGGGGAATGGAGGAAGGCACACACACAACAAAACAACGCTGCCATTTTGTGACAGCCTCCCCGTTTCTGACAAATGGGTGGCTGAGTGGATTGTCAGTGTAATATTTGACTGTGTAGTGGTCCTTCTGTAGCTCAGTTGGTAGAGCATGGCGCTTGTAACGCCAGGGTAGTGGGTTCGATCCCCGGGACCACCCATACGTAGAATGTATGCACACATGACTGTAAGTTGCTTTGGATAAAAGCGTCTGCTAAATGGCATATATTATTATATTATTATTAAGGAAGCAGGTGCATATGCTCAGGAGTTGTTGTTTTAACATCCATTCCAGAAAGAGAGAGAGGGGTACCACTCCAAAGAGGACGAGTGAGGAAGTGAGCAGAAGGAGCGGGTGGGCATGGATGAATGAATGAGAGTGTTGTTACAAGACAGAGACAGAGGGAGCTTTGTCTTTCAAAAGCTTGTGTAGACTCATATTCACTTCAGTTCAATACTGAATGAGACATTGATAGGGCGAGAGAGAGATACAGAGAGAGAGAGAGTGGGGGGGGGGGGGATCACTCAGTCGGAAAGTAGACAGACCTTAATTAATTGGCTGTAATTAAAATTTAGATAGATAATTATGGTCCGTTCAACAGCTAGTTAACACCAACCAGGGGTGAATGTGTTTCCATCTGGGTCAGTGTGAGAGTTAGGGGAGATAACGTGTTAAATTATGAGGAGGAACATCACCTTGTGTCCATTAAACATGCATTAGCCACGCTTGTTTGATGTAAGTGTGTTAGATGATGAAATGTCTTCTTTGTAAATGTAATATTGTGTTCCTGACTGTTTCTATTCCCGACTGTCTGTCATGTCAGCTAACAGTGAGTGACACATCAGTGTGGCCCAAACTGAGATGAAGCAAGCCATTAAAGAGACTCCACTTAAATGAAGGGTGATCAGAAATGTGCTTGTGAGGCACCAACCCTGTCAAGTGTTCAACTTCCCAACGGATCCTGGAAGGCACACTCAGAAGTATCCATCCATATCCATTCTCTCTCACAGGTAGAGAAAGAACAGGGTAACATTACTGATGACAGCAGTGCGTGGCGTCAGCTTACCACCATTAGATCAATTATTCTTCCTGTCAGTATACAAGAAGACAGGAAGCTGCAGATTCATCAGAGGCCCATGCACACTGCCCTCTGCCCAGCTTCCTCTCTTCCCCTCTTCCCTTCTTCATCTCTTCCCCTCTCCTTGCCCACATGCAGCCCCCAGGAAGCTTGGAGGAATAACTAAATAGTGATAGACAAAAGGTGATGGCATTACAAAAGCAGGAGAGGAGCCCTCTACAACCAATGGCCTCACCCTTCAGGAAGAACCACACGATTTCACATGTGGAAAATCACATGATTTCATGTGACATTTCCACATGTTTTGCACATTTTTGAAACACTTCACACGTGATGATATTTCACATTAAGTTTTACATTTTGGATTTTCACACTTGAAATCATGTGAAACCATGTGTTTTTGGAACACTTCACATGTGATCATATAACCTTTCACGTGAGATTCCACAGGTGGTGCCCTGCAAACATAAACTAGTCATTATGATACATGCAGTGCTTTGCGCCGTGGGATTATTTAAGGTACTATTTAAAGGAGTAGGGTTAAGAGGTAGGGTTTCAGATGTTTTCAGAAGATGGGCTGCTGTCTTAGATTAGGGGGAAGCTGGTTCCACCATTGGAGTGCCAGGACAGAGAAGAGCTTGGACTGGGCTGAATGGGAGCTGCCGTCCCGTAGTGGTGGGAGGGACAAGATACCAGAGGTGGCAGAACGGAGTACTCGGGTTGGGGTGTAAAGGTTTGAGCATAGTCTGGAAGGTATGGAGGGGCAGTTCCTCTTGCTGCTCCGTATAAATTACCATGGTCTTATAGAGGATGCCAACTATGACTGGAAGCCAGTGGTGTGTGCGGAGGAGCGTGGTGACATGGGATAATTTGGGAATGTTGAACACCAGGCGGGCTGTAGCGTTCTGGATATGTTGCAGGGGTTTGATGGCACAAGCGGGAGACCAGCCAACAATGAGTTGCAGTAGTCCAGACGGGAAGTGACAAGTGCCTGGATTAGAACCTGCGCTGCTTTCTTTGTGAGGTCGGGTTGTACTCTACAGATGTTGTAGAGCATGAACCTGCAGGAGCAGGTCACTGTTTTTATGTTTGCAAAGAATGACAGGGCGTTGTCCAGGGTCATGCCAAGGTTCCTTGCAGTCTGGGAGGGGGACACCGTGGAGTTGTCAACTGTGATTGAGAGGTCTTGGAGTGGGCAACAAATAATCCTGTCATTTTATTTTAGGTTAACGGCTACTGAGCTCTAATGTACTTGTCCTCTTGCTCAGTTGTGCACCGGGGCCTCCCACTCCTCTTTCTATTCTGTTTAGAGCCAGTTTGCACTGTTCTGTGAAGGGAGTAGTACACAGATCGAGATCTTCAGTTTCTTGGCAATTTCTCGCATGGAATAGCCTTCATTTCTCAGAACAAGAATAGACTGATGAGTTTCAGAAGAAAGTTCTTTATTTCTAGCCATTCAGCTGTGCTAACATAATTGCAAAAGGGTTTTCTAATGATCAATTAGCCTTTTAAAATGATAAACTTGGATTAGCTAACACAACGTGTCGTTGGAAGGATGGTTGCTGATAATGGGCATCTGTACGTCTATGTAGATATCCCATAAAAAAATCAGAGGGATCCAGTTACAATAGTCATTTACAACATTAACAATGTCTACACTGTATTTCTGATCAATTGAATGTTATTTTAATGGTCAAAAAATTGTATTTTCTCTCAAAAACAAGGACATTTCTAAGTGACCACAAACTTTTGAACGGTAGTGTATGTAAAAAAAAGTTCAAAGGTGCAGATAGGAATTCACATGGGACTGGATAATACGTTTTAGGGTACATGTGCAAATAATCTAGAATAATGGTACATTTTTCTACCCAATAATATAAAGCTGCATTCGTAGCAATGTGGGAGGTGGGAATTTACCAGTTGTGAAGTACTGTAGTAGTGATGGGAAACTGAGGCATTTTGTGTCGAAAAATGGTAAATTACTCTGAGCTTCATTATCTGTCCACAATGCACATTAGCGATAGCTGCTGGTCATTAATAAATAGCAGCGTGCGATGATTTTTCTCTGTTGTTTTCATTATAACACTGTGGTTCAGTGGTAGGTCATTGGCTTTATAGCCTATAATCAGTTGGAATTCCAGGTCAGCATCTTACATCGTGTTTCTCTTTTCAAATCAAATCAACATTTTTGGTCAAATGCGCCGAATACAACAGGTGTAGACCTTACAGTGAAGTGCTTACTTACTACAAGCCTTTATTAACGAACAATGCAGTTTTAAGAAAAATACCAACCCCCAAAAATTATAAAATAAATAAAAGTAACAAATAATTATGAGCAGCAGGAAAATAACACTAGCGAGGCATTTTTGCCTTCATGTTGACTGTTTTTTAAAAACTGAATTTATGGCATTATTTAGGATGCGTAAGACAGAAGCTAATGCTATATGAAACAAATAGCTTGAACAGTGCAGAAAGAACACATTCCAAACTAGTGTGCTTTTATCTGCAAAGCTACCGGTCTGGAGAAAATCTGTACAAAATCCTAAATCTATTTTTGTTTATACAGTGTCCAGGAGCGGTCCGTCTTTTAAATCTCCTTGGAATTGGAAAAATCCCAGAAACACGGCGAAATCAATGGGATCTCACATTTTGCAATACACGGTTTGAAAAAGAATGTGATCAAACAAAGCTTCCGATGTCATTGATGACGTACTTCTGATAAAGTGATACACGCATCAGCACGATGCTTCAACGTTAGCTGCTTAGCGATTTTGACGCATGCCTCAGAGCTCCGGTATCAAACGTAACATCGCTAGTAAATACCAGTTGGATACATTCATGTGCTTTGAAATAGTCAGGAAATATCTATTGGCAAGTGGCCAACAAGCTGCACCAATCATCAACTAAAAGTACAGCTATGATGCTTGTAAATCATTTTCAGAGTTCAAAAAACATATTAACACCACCCTTTGCCTTAATGACAGCTTTGCACACTCTTGACATTATCTCAACCAGCTTAATGAGATAGTCACCTGAAATTACATTTACATTTACATTTAAGTCATTTAGCAGACGCTCTTATCCAGAGCGACTTACAAATTGGTGCATTCACCTTATGACATCCAGTGGAACAGCCACTTTACAATAGTGCATCTAAAGAGAGACAGAGCTGAAATGCATTTAAAGTAACAGGTGTGCCTTGTTAAAAGTACATTTGTGGGAGAGAATGCCTCCCCTCCTTTGTTTTTACATTGCTGGTACACACTGTTAATTATCAATGCATAGTTACTTTCCCCCTACCTACATGTACAAATTACCTCGACTAACCTGTACCCCCACACATTGACTCGGTGACCGGTACCCCCTGTATATATACTCGTTATTGTTATTTTATTGTGTTACTTTTTAAAAACTTTTTTAAATTGAAAATGTTGCATGTATGGTTTATTTAGTAAATATTTTCTTAACTCTATTTTATCAAAACTGCATTGTTGTTTAAAACCTCTAAAGGAACTCTGAAGATCGGTGTCGCACCCACGGAACTGTTGAGCTAACGTAGGCTAATGCGATTAGCATGAGTTTGTAAGCAACAAGAACATTTCCCAGGACATAGACATATCTGATATTGGCAGAAAGCTTAAATTCTTCTTAATCTAACTGCACTGTCCTATTTGCAGTAGCTATTATAGTGAACAAATACCATGCTATTGTTTGAGAAGAGTGCACAGTTTTGAATTTGAAAAGTTATTAATAAACCAGCTAGGCACATTTGTGTCATGTTTTGTCTTATATTGTCTTGTCATTATGCTTTCCCTTCTGTTCGTTTCCCCCTGCTGGTCTTATTAGGTTCGTTCCCTTTTTCTATCCCTCTCTCTCTCCCTCCCCCTCTCTCTTCTCTCTATCGTTCCGTTCCCGCTCCCAGCTGTTCCTATTCCCCTAATCACTCATTTAGTCTTTCCACACCTGTTCCCTATCTTGCCCTCTGATTAGAGTCCCTATTTCTCCCCTTGTCTTCCGTTTCTGTCCTGTCGGATCCTTGTATATTGTTCGCCGTGCTGTGTCTTGTTTCCCTCAGATGCTGCGTGTGAGCAGGTGTCTGAGTCTGCTACGGTCGGTGCCTTCCCGAGGCAACCTACAGTTTATGGTCGAGTCTCCAGTCTGTCCTCGTCACTACGAGTGGAATTAGTTTTTTATGTTTTGTTTTCTGCTCCGATTTGTCTAGGAGTATTGCCTATTTTCCTTTACTGGAATAAAGACTCTGTTTTCGCCAAGTCGCTTTTGGGTCCTCATTCACCTGCATAACAGAAGGATCCGACCAAGAATGGACCCAGCGACTATGGATTCTCTCTACTCTACTCTCGAGTTCCAGGGAGCGATGCTCGGCAGACACGAGCAGGAATTGTCTGCTGCTCGGCATGCCGTTGAGACCCTGGCCGCTCAGGTCTCCGATCTCTCAGGACAGTATCAGAGTCTTCGTCTCGTGCCACCAGCTACTTCCGGGTCTTCCGAGCCTCCGGAACCTATAGGGTTAATAACCCACCATGTTATTCTGGGCAGCCCACTGAGTGCCGCTCCTTTCTCACCCAGTGTGATATAGTGTTCTCTCTCCAACCCAACACATACTCAAGAGAGAGAGCTCGGATTGCCTACGTCATATCACTCCTTACTGGTCGGGCTCGGCAGTGGGGCACAGCTATCTGGGAGGCAAGCGCTGAGTGCACTAACGATTATCTGAACTTTAAAGAGGAGATGATAAGGGTTTTTGATCGTTCAGTTTTTGGGAAAGAAGCTTCCTGGTCCCTGTCTTCCCTATGTCAAGGTAATCGATCCATAACGGATTACTCTATAGAGTTTCGCACTCTTGCTGCCTCCAGTAACTGGAACGAGCAGGCGTTGCTCGCTCGTTTTCTGGAGGGACTCCACGCTAAGGTTAAGGATGAGATTCTCTCTCGGGAGGTTCCATCCAGCGTGGATTCTTTGATTGAACTCGCTATTCGCATTGAACGACGGGTAGATCTTCGTCACCGAGCTCATAGAAGAGAGCTTGCGTTAACTGTGTCTCCCTCTCTCCGACACTACCATCTTTCCCCACTGACTCTGGTGTTGAGCCCATGCAGCTGGGGGGTATTCGCATTTCGACTAAGGAGAGGGAACGGAGAATCACCAACCACCTCTGTCTCTATTGCGGTTCCGCTGGTCATTTTGTCATTTCATGTCCAGTTAAAGGCCAGAGCTCATCAGTAAGCGGAGGGCGACTGATAAGCGCTACTAGACGGTCCTCTCCGTCAAGTACCTGTACTACCTTACCGGTCCATCTACGCTGGACCGGATCGGCAGCTTCCTGCAGTGCATTAATAGACTCTGGGGCGGAGGGCTGTTTTATGGACGAAGCCTGGGCTCGGGAACATGACATTCCTCTCAGACAGTTAGGGGAGCCCACGGTCATGTTCGCCTTGGATGGTAGTCCTCTCCCCAGTATATTATGTGAAACCCTACCTTTAACCCTCACTGTATCTGGTAACCATAGTGAGACCATTTCTTTTTTGATTTTTTGTTCACCTTTTACACCTGTTGTTTTGGGTCATCCCTGGCTAGTGTGTCATAATCCTTCTTTTGATTGGTCTAGTAATTCTATCCTTTCCTGGAACGTTTCTTGTCATATGAAGTGTTTAATGTCTGCTATTCCTCCTGTTTGTTCTGTCCCCTCTTCTCAGGAGGAACCTGGTGATTTGACAGGAGTGCCGGAGGAATATCATGATCTGCGCTCGGTCTTCAGTCGGTCCAGAGCCAACTCCCTTCCTCCTCACCGGTCGTATGATTGTTGTTCTGATCTCCTCAAGAAGCGTTTTGCATCCGCTCCTATCCTTGTTGCACCTGACGTCACTAAACAGTTTATTGTTGAGGTTGACGCGTCGGGGCTGGGCGTGGGAGCCATTCTGTCCCAGCGCTCCGATACTGACGATGGGGTCCACCCTTGTGCGTATTTTTCTCATCGCCTGTCACCGTCGGAACGTAACTATGATGTGGCTAACCGCGAACTGCTCGCCATCCGTTTAGCCCTAGGCAAATGGCGACAGTGGTTGGAGGGGGCGACCGTTCCTTTTGTCGTTTGGACTGACCAAAAGAACCTTGAGTACATCCGTTCTGCCAAACGACTGAATGCGCGTCATGCTCGTTGGGCGTTGTTTTTCGCTCGTTTCGAGTTCGTTATTTCTTATTGCCCGGGTACTAAGAACACCAAGCCTCATGCTTTATCCCGTCTCTTTAGTTCTTCTGTGGCTTCTACCGATCCCGAGGGATCCTTCCTGTTGGGCGTGTTGTCGGGTTGACTGTCTGGGAATTGAGAGACAGGTTAAGCAAGCACTCACGCACACTGCGTCGCCGCGCGCTTGTCCTAGTAACCTTCTTTTCGTTCCTGTTTCTACTCGTCTGGCTGTTCTTCAGTGGGCTCACTCTGCCAAGTTAGCTGGCCATCCCGGCGTTCGGGGTACGCTTGCTTCTATTCGCCAGCGGTTTTGGTGGCCTACTCAGGAGCGTGACACGCGCCGTTTCATGGCTGCGTGTTCGGACTGCGCGCAGAATAAGTCTGGTAATTTTTTTTCTGCTTCTGCTCCTGGTCTTGCTGGGTCTCAGTCTGTTCCCTGCCATCGCATCTCTCCTGTTCTTGTTCCTGCCCTTGCTGTGTCTCAGTCTGTCCCTAGTTGTTACTCTCCTGGCCTGTTTGGTCCTGTTTGCTCTAAAGCTTTCAGTTCTCTACCCGTGTCTCATTTTTTTTTTAGAGTAGTACCCTAGTTTCCCTTTTTTTCGTTTTCCGTTACGGTCCTGAGGAGAGGAGTTGGGTTCTTTCTCGGGACGTGCTGGACCGTTTGTGATCTATGATTTCCTCCGTTGCCGCCAGTGTTCCTCCTCGAGAGCGCCAGGAGGCGCTCGGTGAGTGGGGGGGTACTGTCATGTTTTGTCTTATATTGTCTTGTCATTATGCTTTCCCTTCTGTTCGTTTCCCCCTGCTGGTCTTATTAGGTTTGTTCCCTTTTTCTATCCCTCTCTCTCTCCCTCCCCCTCTCTCTTCTCTCTATCGTTCCGTTCCCGCTCCCAGCTGTTCCTATTCCCCTAATCACTCATTTAGTCTTTCCACACCTGTTCCCTATCTTGCCCTCTGATTAGAGTCCCTATTTCTCCCCTTGTCTTCCGTTTCTGTCCTGTCGGATCCTTGTATATTGTTCGCCGTGCTGTGTCTTGTTTCCCTCAGATGCTGCGTGTGAGCAGGTGTCTGAGTCTGCTACGGTCGGTGCCTTCCCGAGGCAACCTACAGTTTATGGTCGAGTCTCCAGTCTGTCCTCGTCACTACGAGTGGAATTAGTTTTTTATGTTTTGTTTTCTGCTCCGATTTGTCTAGGAGTATTGCCTATTTTCCTTTACTGGAATAAAGACTCTGTTTTCGCCAAGTCGCTTTTGGGTCCTCATTCACCTGCATAACAATTTGGGCAGTCTTGATACAACGTTGTTGAACAGAAATGTGATGGTTCATTGGATCAGTCCAAAACATTGCACATACACTGCTGCCGTCTAGTGGCCAAAATCTAAATTGCAGCTGAGCTGGAATAATACACTATGGCCTTTTTCTTGCATTTCAAAGATGATGATACAAAAAAAATACAAAAAAATGTTTGTTTTTTTCCTTTGTATTATCTTTTACCAGATCTAATCTGTTATATTCACCTGCATTCCTTTCACATTTCTACAAACTTCAAAGTGTTTCCTTTCAAATGGTATCAAGCATATCCTTGCTTCAGGGCCTGAATTACAGGCAATTAGATTTGGGTATGTCATTTTAGGCGAAAATTGTAAAAAAGGGGTGAATCCTTCAGAGGTATTAATTAAGGGCTTGTGAGGTCTACACCTGTTGCATTCAGCGCATGTGACAAATAAATGTTTAATTTATTTGAAAATCCCACTTCCCACTTGGCTAAGAATGCAGCATTAGGTACAATCATTACTGCAATTTGAAATATAGGTGGGGGCAATGTGCTGGTGGGGCTCATTAGCATATTTGTGGGCATGGTCTAACCATCAGTAGAAATGTTGTACCAGTTTAAGTGGTTTTATAATTATGTTCATGAAGGTTTAACACCTCTGCTAACATTGTCAGTTTTGTTATTGTTGTAGGTACTTGTGATATTTAAGCATTGCGCTGTTAAGAGTTTACTGTGCATTTTCTAGTGGTGGGGAAATGAGACGTTACAGCCATTTGTGATGAAAATAGGTTTGTATTGCAAGGCTTTGATCAACACATTGTACATTTGTGGCACCTGCTGGTTCAAAATAATTTTGAACAGCAAAATTATAATAGACTACGTCGTAGTCGTACGTGCGCAGGGTAGCCTTTTTGTCTTCTACCAAACCAATCAACCTTTTGTTTCTGATAAACTACAAGCCTCGGCACACTACATCGAAGTAAACTGCTTAGCAATTTTGAGCTCCGATAAAGCTCCGATATCAAACATAACATCACAAGCATTTTCAGATAGTTTAACGGCAGCTGGTTCACAGGAAGTTTCAATAAGTTTCAATAACTCACTGTCATCTAGTTATAAGTGGGTTATAGTCAAATTCACATTAACTTACTGTAGTTAATACTTCACACTCACTGACCTGATCGTCTGGGTGAAACGTGAGTATTACAATTACATGGTGACTAGCTATAAATGAAATATGTTATGATTCTTTGGTTTGACATTCCCTTATGTCAGCTTTGAACAAGATTGCAGAACTGACAGTCTACTAGATCAATGTTTATGAACAGACCATATTAACTGTCAGGACATTCCATCTTATTGGGAGACCAAAAAGAGCTAGCTGATAGCCACGCTGAGAATATGCCACTCCTGTAATCTTCTGATAGTCTGCCGCTGTTACAGTATGCTGCCAATCAGCAAGTGATCAAATCAAATCAAATGTATTTATATAGCCCTTCGTACATCAGCTGATATCTCAAAGTGCTGTACAGAAACCCAGCCTAAAACCCCAAACAGCAAGCAATGCAGGTGTAGAAGCACGGTGGCTAGGAAAAAACTCCCTAGAAAGGCCAAAACCTAGGAAGAAACCTAGAGAGGAACCAGGCTATGTGGGGTGGCCAGTCCTCTTCTGGCTGTGCCGGGTGGAGATTATAACAGAACATGGCCAAGATGTTCAAATGTTCATAAATGACCAGCATGGTCGAATAATAATAAGGCAGAACAGTTGAAACTGGAGCAGCAGCACGGTCAGGTGGACTGGGGACAGCAAGGAGTCATCATGTCAGGTAGTCCTGGGGCATGGTCCTAGGGCTCAGGTCCTCCGAGAGAGAGAAAGAAAGAGAGAAGGAGAGAATTAGAGAACGCACACTTAGATTCACACAGGACACCGAATAGGACAGGAGAGGTACTCCAGATATAACAAACTGACCCTAGCCCCCCGACACATAAACTACTGCAGCATAAATACTGGAGGCTGAGATGTACATGTTGTCAACAGAAGAGTCAGTGAACGCACTGTAGGTGACTGGCAAGATTTGCTAGTGGCAGCATGTGTCCTGTAGGTTACTGGCAAGATTTGCTAGTGGCAGCATGTGTCCTGTAGGTGACTGGCAAGATTTTGCCTGTATGTCGTTGTGAATTTTTACAATAACTTACTGAAAAGTAGTTTTCAGGTGAGAAATGACATATTTACGGCAACACGTTGCCATTAAGTTAATGGAAAATGCACAATAACCTCTTCACAGTGTAGCTCATTACTGACACATTCTCTTACCAAGTTTGAAGAACAGACATTGTCAAAGGAGGTAGTCTGGTCGGCAATTGCATAACCATCAAACATTTAAACGGCTATAATACTTCCACCTGTACATTGCCCACACCTATCAAAGCACAGTGACGATCGTACCTTATACCTAACAAGGTACCGATGTGAGTACATATGTGCCCCTGTGAAGTGTACCTTTGACCTTTTTGTACCCTAACCATACCGCCATTTTTTTTCAAAGTTCAAAAGTCCCAAATAATCAGAATTACTGTCCTTTCACCTGATTTTAGCTGTAAAAATGCAGTAACTCGTTGTAGATTTACCATATGTTCACGGCAAATAGACAAAAGCCTCCAGTAGACCATGACACAATGTCTTAAAAAAACATCCTCAAAGTTATTCCAAATGACATTTGACACCTGGGCATTTGTTTTCAAATGTTGTCACCTGTAGTATCATGGTATCACATGTTGCAATTTTCATCCCCATGTTGTCACGTTTATTTCACATTATTTTCACGAGATCATGTGCTTCAATGTTGTCACGTGTGGTTTGACGTAATCACTTTGCTTCACATGTTGTCACATGTCGATTCACATGTAGTCACGTTATCACATTAACGTCACATCAAATTCATGTGGTTTTTCCATAAGGGCAATACTTTTCTTCTTAACCTATACAGATTTTTCTAAACATATTATTAACGTAACTTAATCATCAAATCTAACGTCATTTAGATATACAGTAAAACATGGAGATTCAATCAACTGACGAATGAACCACTCTTCCTGTTCCATGTCATTCTTCAGACAATCTTCACAGACACAAATATCTACAGACTGGACCAGGTTATATGCGATGCTTTATGAAATGCTTTATGAAGGCTATTTGAGGATGTGGCTGGAGCACCAACATTAGATAGCCTAGATGCGCTGTCCTGCCTCTCCTTGGCACCCCTCCTCAGTCAGCTACAGTGTCTGTATTTCAACTGGCACCTTATTCTCTAAATAGTGCACCTCTTATGACCATGGCCTTTTGGACCATAACTAGCGTAACATATGACAGGATTATAACAGACATGGTGAATGTTAAATCAACAATGATCACTGTGATTATGTCATGATTCAACTGTATTTGAATCATGACATAATCACACATACTGCTTTTCTTAAGTCAAATGTTTACAGATCCTCCTTCTATGAGGTGTTTATGAATGCCATTTGAGGATATGGCTGTAGAGGAACATCAGATAGGCAGGATTAGTAAGCTGTGGTGGGCTGGCCGGCCTCACCTTGGCACCCCAGAGTATGACACCATCTCAGCCTGATGTTTAATCAGAGGATGGTAGCGACCCACTCGCACGGCATTGACGTCCATACAACAGTGATTAATTAACGCCACATCCTCTGACCTCAGAGAGGCCATAAACACAACCATAATTCAGCCTCTTATTTTGTACATACAGTGGTGGTGGAGGAGGGTGTTTGGAGGGGTTTGAGGTGACACGGTGGAGGGAACGATCGATAGGGAGAGAATCAAGGGCAGGTTATATCTCTCTGCTATGTTCCTCCACAACTCCAAAGTGGGCTGCCTGCTGCATTTGTGGGGAAACTTATTGTGGTGCTATTTGACGCTTCAGGGAGTTTCAGGTTTGAACCAAAACAGAGACAGAAGAGGGCAAACTGATGTGTCAGTGAAGAAAATGGGAGGAAGAACAAATACCTTTGTTTTTTTATGGAGTGTTATATCATCCTGACCTCTTTTGTAACCAAGTTCAGCCTGGTAGCTAGGTCTACTGTGTGTAACCCCCTAGCTACTAGGTTTATGTCATTTCTTTATTTTCTGAATCACTCGAAAAAAGAAGTTCCCTCGCGGGGAAAAAAAAGTTATTCTCATTCTAACATTGTAAGAAAAAAAAGCATATCCCATCACAGTCGGATGACACACAGAGAGGTGCTAGAGGATACAAATCAAGTGAATGGTGTTGAGAGATGACAGCCAGTGGAATCTCAGCAGCAGGGAATGGAGCCATGGCAGATTCAAGGAGGCTGAAGGCTGCTTTCTGGGACGTTGAAATCAAGAGCTGCTCCTGTATAGAACCCGGCCTTGAGAAGAGAGAGGCTTTCAATGTGATGTATGGGAGGGAATACTGCCTCTCGCAAAGTTTTTTTGTGTGTGCGTGTGTGGATGTGTGTTTGTGTCCGCGAGAGTTTGTGAATGCATATGATTGTATGTGGTAGGCTTTGTGATTTCTGTGTGCTTGTGTTTGCACAGAGTAGGTAGGCTCTGCAAGCTAATGTGTCTTTTAGGGTTGCACATTATTTTATCATTTGCTTATTACACTCTAATAGCAGATAAAAGCAAAGTTGGGGATGTGAAAAGCTCTGGCAGACAGCTAAGCCAACATCATGAACTATTCAGTTAAGTGCACAAACACTGAAATGGTTTTATCACCTTGTTTATTCTTCCTCCATTTAGTATGATATGTTACATTTCATATGGTACCAAAAGGGTTCTTTGCAGAGAGATAGGTCTCTACCAAGAATAGTTTTGGAAGACAAGGGTTCTACCTACTGTAGAAAAATGGTTATTTGGATGATAAAGGTTCTTTGATGATTCTTTGGAAGGCAAGAAGGGTTCTACAAAGAATCATATATACCATTTCCCAGGATGCTCTATTGCAGGAAGATTTTCATAATAGTTTGTTTTACTGCAATATCTGTGTTTTTGCATGTGCATGTGTAACAATATTGCTTCCGTCCCTTTCTGGGCTCGAACCAGGAACCCTCTGCACACATCAACAACTGCCTCCCACGAAGCATCATTACCCATTGTTCCACAAAAGCCACGGCCCTTGTAGAGAAGGGGAACAACTACTTCAAGGTATCAGAGCGAGTGACGTCACCGATTGAAACGTTATTAGAGCGCACCCTGCCAACTAACTAGCCATTCACACCGGTCACACATGGATTGGTTGATTAATGTTATGTTACACAAAGACACGTAACATACAGTATTCTGAACAAATTTGATTGGTTGGATGTATTGTTGTTCCAGTTTACATGATTGGGATAGTCTAAGTATGCAGTCTTCCCTACCCTGGCAATCATTCTGAATGCGGGTTGCGGGTGATTAACAATTCCACTTGTTGGATATCCTGACTCGGACTGTAATTCCAATAGGAATTACACATCACTTTGCAAGCCAGCATAATGTGACTTGCAGGCTGGATGTGGCCAGTAAACTAGGAGATTCCTAACACCACTGTGTTAGGGTATAACTAGGCCCTCAAAGAAAGGATGATATATGTAATGTATTGTCATAAATAATAACATTTTAGAGGCTAATAAGGCTGGTGGAACCATTCATAGAGGGGTTCTAGGAAGAACTGTCTAAAGATAAAAGGGTTCTCGGTAGAACCCTTAATAGACGGTTCTATGAAGAACCATTAGATTATAAAATGGTTCTTGGTAGAACCCTTCATAGAGGGTTCTAGGTAGAACCATATACAGAGGGTTCTTTGTAGAACCCTACATAGAGAGTTCTCGATCAAATCCTCTGCAAAGTGTTCTATCGAGCCCCAATAAGGGAAAAACTAAAGAACAATGTATCGGTCTACTTAGCACCTTTTTTTCTAAGAGTGTAGGTATTATTCATTTGTGGATGTCCAGCATCCATTTCGTATGATGAGTTATGAATTGCAATTTGTACAATATGTTACAAATCTGACATATGTATATCAAATTTGTTGCGGCTAATATGAACTAGGTGGTTAGGGGTTAAGGTTTGCGTTAAGGTTAGTGTTAGGGTTAGGAGTTAGGTAAAAGGTTTAAGGTTAGGGGAAGGGTTAGCTAACATGCTAAATAGTTGATAATTAGTTCAAATTGACACCCCTGCCTCCGCCCTCCTTCCCTTGTGCTCAAGGGCGCCAGGCTTCCCAGCAATACGCACTCTTGCCACAATCATTACGCACACCTGCTTCCATCGTCACACGCATCGGCGATTCATTGCAATCACCTGGACTCAATCCCCTGTGTCATTACCTCCCCTATATCTGTCTGTTCCCCAGCTCTGTTCCCCGCTTCAGCATTAATTGTCGTATGTCTTTGTACTACCCGGTTCTGACGCTGGTCCTGTCCTGTTCCATGTCTGTGTAAATTAAATGTTCACTCTCTGTACCTGCGTCTCATCTCCAGCTTCGGTTGTTACAAAAATGCTCAAGTTGTCCATGAGATTCAAACACACAACCTTTGGGTTGCTAGATGTTCACCTGTGTCTTTGCCTTAAAGCTGCAATATGCAACTTTTCGGGCGACCTGACCAAATTCACATAGAAATGTAATTTGCATTGAAAGCAAGTATAAAAAGCAGTAGATCTGTTCTATGTGAGCTATTTCTATGCTTCCAGTTCTTAAGTTTTGTTTTAAAGTACTTTGTTTTCGGGTTATCTACACAAGCTTCAAACAGCTGAAAATACAATATTTTTGCTTATGGAAAACATATTTCACAGCAATTTAGATTGTTGTCGCGACTTCTGCCGAAGTCGATGCCTCTCCTTGTTCGGGTGGTGCTCGGCGGTCGACGTCACCGGTCTTCTACTCATCATTGATCCATTTTTCATTTTCCACTGGTTTTGTCTTCCTACACACCTGGTTTCAATTCCATTCATTACCTGTTGTGTTTAACGCTCTGTTTCCCATCATGTCTTTGTCAGAGATTGTTTCTTGTTTCAGTTTCGTGTTGTTTGTATTTCGTGCGCGACGGGTCCTCGTACCCAATTTGTTATGTTATGAGTATTGTTATGAGTTATGTTTTGTTTTATTAAATTACTCCATTTACCAAGTTTATTCTCCTGCGCCTGAATTCGCTGCCACCTATGCACACGTTCGTGACAATTATACATTGATTCTCTACACTATACTTTCTTGCTTTGTCACAAACTGAAATTAGGGGAAACTATTACTATTTTAGCAACCAGGAAATGGTGGAGAGATTTCTGTATTGTGCATCTTTAAGTAACTTTCAGCCGAGCTATATATATTTATGGATGCCGAGGGAAACCAGGCTTCCTCCAAAAAATTACTGAAAAAATAGGAATCTGTGTTATCATAATTTTGCTTCAATTCGCAAGAGGCTGAATGTTTATTTATTTATTTCACCTTTATTTAACCAGGTAGGCAAGTTCTCATTTACAATTGCGACCTGGCCAAGATAAAGCAAAGCAGTTCGACACATACAACAACACAGAGTTACACATGGAGTAAAACAAACACAGTCAATAATACAGTAGAAACAAGTCTATATACGATGTGAGCAAATGAGGTGAGATAAGGGAGGTAAAGGCAACAACAACAAAAAAGGCCATGGTGGCAAAGTAAATACAATATAGCAGGTAAAACACTGGAATGGTAGATGGAAGAAATTGCAATGGAAGAAAGTGCAAAGTAGATATAGACATAATTGGGTGCAAAGGAGCTAAATAAATACAGTAGGTGAGAGGTAGTTGTTTGGGCTAAATTATAGATGGGCTATGTACAGGTGCAGTAATATGTGAGCTGCTCTGACAGCTGGTGCTTAAAGCTAGTGAGGGAGATAAGTGTTTCCAGTTTCAGAGATTTTTGTAGTTCATTCCAGTCATTGGCAGCAGAGAACTGGAAGGAGAGGCGGCCAAAGGAATAATTGGTTTTGGGGGTGACCAGAGAGATATACCTGCTGGAGCGCGTGCTACAGGTGGGTGTTGCTATGGTGACCAGCGAGCTGAGATAAGAGGGGACTTAACCTAGCAGGGACTTGTAGATGACATGGAGCCAGTGGGTTTGGTGATGAGTATGAAGCGAGGGCCAGCCAACGAGAGCGTACAGATCACAGTGATGGGTAGTATATGGGGCTTTGGTGACAAAACGGATGGCACTGGGATAGACTGCATCCAATATATTGAGTAGGGTATTGGAGGCTATTTTGTAAATGACATCGCCGAAGTCGAGGATCGGTAGGATGGTCAGATTTACAAGGGTATGTTTGGCAGCATGAGTGAAGGATGCTTTGTTGCGAAATAGGAAGCCATTTCTAGATTTAACTTTGGATTGGAGATGTTTGATATGAGTCTGGAAGGAGAGTTTACAGTCTAACCAGACACCTAGGTATGTGTAGTTGTCCACGTATTCTAAGTCAGAGCCGTCCAGAGTAGTGATGTTGGACGGGCGGGCAGGTGCAGGCAGCGATCAGTTGAAGAGCATGCATTTAGTTTTACTTGTATTTAAGAGTAATTGGAGGCCACGGAAGGAGAGTTGTATGGCATTGAAGCTCGTCTGGAGGGTTGTTAACCTCTCTGCGCACAGAACCTGTTAGCGGGATGAAATTCGTCAACATACGGTGATCGCTACATAAATAGTCATATTAAACATTCATGAAAATACAAGTGTCTCACATATTTCGAAAGCCTAGAATCTTGCTAATCCAACTGCGTTGTCAGATTTAAAAAAGGATTTACTGCGAAAAAAATACAATGCGATTATCTGAGGATAGAGCCCCATAAAAAAACAACTATTTCAACCAGCACAGGCGTAACAAAATCACAAACTGCAATAAAATAAATTGTTTACCTTTGACGATCTTCCTCTGTTTGCAATCCCAATGCTCATTGTTACATAATGAATGATCTTTTGTTATCTTTTGTTAAAATTCATTCATGCCGGAAGGAGCAACGCATGTTACGCACAGAGTTGTTTTTGTAAAACGCATCTTCAGCTGTTTATATACCTATCAATCACTATGGCGACTAAGTCAGGGAGAGCTAAATCTAAGTCTCGATATACAGATGTACACACAATTTTAGAAGAAATTGATTGGTGAAAGTGAGACAGAGATTGTTGGAGGACGATTCATTTAGCGATTCCCAAATGGAGGATTATTTTTGGAAAGCAGAGGACATCGTTTTGGACTGGTAAGTTCTTCTCATGCTAATGCCGATGGTTTGAAATTAATAATATAAAATATTATTTGTGATTTCAATTTTTTTTAGTATCAATGTATAAAAATGTAATGTAATGAAATGTGAGATGTGTGTGTCTGCCACCCCACCCCACCCCCACATGAAATAGCCTATTTGAGGCTGTTGAGGGGAGGGCAGGCCCACAAGAATGGCCAAAGTGAAATGGAGACAGTAGATACAGCTGGTCTGTTGTAATATAATAAAGACAGTAGATCTAGCTGGTCTGTCATAATATAATAGAGACAGTAGATCTAGCTGAAATGTCATAATATAAAATAGACAGTAGATCTAGCTGGTCTGTCATAATATAAATGAGACAGTAGATCTAGCTGAAATGTCATAATATAAAATAGACAGTAGATCTAGCTGGTCTATAATAATATATTCAACCTTTTGTCCCTGTACTCTATATATATATCTGTTTATTATACCTGTTGATACAGGGCTCATATGTGAAACTATTCTTATTGAACATTTTCTTTCACAGTGACACTGACTTTGAATGGGAGCCCCCAGTGCCAAGGTGTCCATCCCCCACTGAAGCTGGTTCATCCAGCTCCTGCCACAAGTGGTGTTCATCTGCCCAAATTGATTTCTGCAGGCATGGATGTGCCTCAGGGCCAAAAGGGCACAGCATGGAGGCATCGCTGTGTTCTTTGCAAAATTAAGTCCCCCATCACCTCCACCACATACTTGGTGACCCTCTGCTTTAGAGCAGAAAGAGACTGCTATGGCACCTGGCATCAGTAGCACAGTATTGTGTAGAGGACTGAGGGTCTTCCAAATATTGAAAGTGTTATTTTGTAAATTATATATATATATATTTTTTTTTTTTTCCTCAATTTTTTCGGGGGGTGTGTTAGAATACCATTTTGGTATTTTGGATATAGTTATTCAATTCAAAATGTATAACTTCACCAATTTGGCCACTTGGGTACATTTGGGCTACTTGTGTGGGATACCTGGGTGACTTCATGATAAATGTCATGTAGCACACTCATTTTGGAAGTTATCATTCTGAAACTTTGCACAAGTTCTGTTGCCCTCTTATGTTTTTCACTGAAATTGTCCCCATCATCCTATCTGAATGTTTGTTTTGTCTTGTTCATTTTAAAGATGATGATACAACAATAAAAATGAAAAAAACATGTGTTTTTTTCATTGTATTATCTAAACCAGATCTATATATAACCAGCTTAATTGTCCCTGTACTGTATATGCAGACCATCTATCTGATGCTGTCTGGTCATAAAAGGTATGACATTGTTCCTGCCCATAGCATTGAATGCAAGGGAAGCCAGCAAGCATTTGGCCTTCCTTGATAAAAAAAGTATACAATAATAACCAATCAGCGTTGAGTTAACTAAGTGAGCTCAACTGTGAATGGTCCTGGTGCACCAAAAAAAAGTGTCAAGGGAAGCCAGTTTGGATTTGGCTTCACTCCTATCACAGAGAAATACATAATCGACAGAAACAACTTGAATTGTTACATCTCGTTGTGTTGGTGTCCTCCGGTGGCAAGCTAGATAAAATTGTCCCTTTCCTAAATTAGCCATGTATGGAGATAGGGATTTGGGCTTGTGGTTTTACTTATGTTAACTAGCTAACATTGCCCATGTAATGAAGTTATGCTTACGAGCAAGCATTTTAGCATGTGCTGTATGACAGTCATAGTCCATTTCATCAACATGAAAGAGAGGAGGATGGCATTGACGTTTCTCTACAAGTTTGGTGAGTCAACATGCACAACCAAATGCACACACACACACACACACACACACACCACCACCACCACCACCACCACCACCACCACCACCACCACCACCACCACCACCAACACTACCACCACCACCACCACCACCACCACCACCACACACACACACACAAATCAGAACCATGGACAGCCACATCAATAGCTTATGTTCTACATATTTGTACATAATTACCTACATGTACATAATTACCTCGACACCGGTGCCCTCCGCACATTGACACATTGACTCTGTAGGGGTACCTGCTGTATAAAGCCCAGCTATTGTTATTTATCGCTGCTCTTTAATGATTTATTATTCTTATCTCTTACTTTTATAGGGATTTTCTTCAAACTGCAATGTTGGTTAAGGGCTTATAAGTATTCGGCGCATGTGACAAATAAAAATTTGATTTGATTTGTTGATTGGACTTAACTGTGTCTTATGGTTTTCACTCTATTAGACTAAGCATAGGTGATTTGATGATGTTGAAATGTTGAAGTGGAAATGGTGCTGGAATAGTGGAGGCAGCTCCTGTTTAATACGTTGTGACTTGCAGTAACTCTCTGTGGTTGTAAATATTCCTTGGCCATGCTGAAGGTCATCTGACTGTTTGTTACAGGCAATATTGTCACGACTCTGACCGACGGTGGCCTCCCTTCCCGTTCGGGTGGACCTCGGCGGTCATCGTCGCTGGCCTACTAGCTGCCACTGATTCTTTCCTCCCCTCCTTATGTGTTTATTGAGTACACCTGTTTTGAGTTGGGTATAATTAGTGAGGCTTTATTAGTCAGCCGGCCCACCTGGTTCTTTGTGCCGGATTGATTATTGTGACCTTCTGTTTTGTATGTAGAGGAACGTGTTTGTTCCTGGTCGTATATTTTGGTTGTGAGCATCCTGTGTTGCATTTTTTGGACATTAAATAGCACAGCATCGCACTCTCTGTTTCCTGCGTCTGACTCCACACCCACGACACCCGGAGCGTTACAAATATGCTTTTTATGGACTTCACCGGACAGAAGTTGCTCTCCGATTTTGTGATGAAACAAAGGTGTGGTTGAATTTATTCTGCCACTGTGTCTCGGCCTTAGGCATATATCACCGTCACAAGGCATATGAACTAACAGGTTATAGAGCAAATAATGCAATTATCACAACAAATATGTTGCAATATGGCTTTTTTTCTGACTTGGCTTCTCCAGTGACTTACACACCAGTACTGACCTTCTGTCTTATGTATCCATACCAAACGTAACATATCGTACTCATTTGGGTGTCCCGGATTTACGTTTACTATGTTACGTCTAGTCATTGAGACCAGGGTGGTTTATTTGATTCTATTATATGTGCAGAAGCAGCAGCAGATACAAGATACAGTATGTTCTCCGCCATCTAGGAGAGGAGGGACGGCAGACTCATATTGACTTTTATATTAATACCAGTGTTGATACGATTTGCCCTCATCGCCTACAGCAGTGAATGGACTGACACAGACTTTAATGCAGACGCTTCTCATTTGCTTCAGTGTCTTTCAAACTTGTGCCTGTGTAGTGCTTTTAACAGACATTTGAATCTCTGTACTTTGAAAACATGGATGGATACAGGTGATGCCCCAGGAATAAGGAGTGCATTGTGCAAAAATGTGTATTATGGGAAAAAGGATGAACCAATTGTCTGGCCACAAGTATTATCTAGCTTTTCAAATCACTTTTTGGCGACATTAATTCAGCACCACAAATTATTCTCATTCTCTCATTCCATATTTGCAATAAGATTTTTTTTTTAAAATGAACTCCTCTCCCCATAACACTTGTTCATTGCCGATGGTGGACTACATCCAATCTCTAGCTACCGCTAGTGCTGTAGGGCTACTAATGCTTGTGCATGCTAAATGAGCTATGTTCTCACCACAGTAATGACACCCCTCCCTCTCTCTCTCTCTCTCTCTCTCTCTCTCTCTCCAACACTGTGCTGTTTCCCAGCCTCATTAACATCTCAATGTCTCTCTCCCACGTCCGCTTATTTTGTCTATGCACCACACTATACCCAGATGGACAGATACCATCTGGTAGGGATGGAGGGAGGAGAGGAGGATGGAGGAGGGGCGAGAGGAGGAGAGACGAGATGAGAAGAGAAGAGAAGAAAAGAAAAGAAAGAGAAGAAAATAGAAGAAGAGGGGGGGGGAATAGACAAAAACAGAAGAAGCACAGGTGATTTGAAGCACAAAGAGAAATATCAGTGAAGCTGTCTTTGTTAGTAACCAGTAGAGACACGTGGACACTATCTCTCGTATTATATTGGCCTGGCCGATATTGGCCTGTCTGCACATCAACCCTTGCAGCTCACTATACAACAGTATTTGCTTTTCAAATGTCAGTCACAGTCAGCCAACAGGGCTGGCTCCAACTCTCTCCTCTAGAACATTAAACTCCTTAGGGCTCTGGTCAAAAGTAGTGCACTATATAGGTAATAGTGTGCTATTTGGGACGTATACACCCAAAAGACTGTAGGCATTAGTTACCAAGGGCATAAAGCTGTGGGTATAAAAGGTTAACTAGGCTCTCTTAATGCAGTCAAGTGGCTGGGTTGGGTGGTAAAGTGGTTGAATGTAGCTGGCCTATGGTTTTTGCTGGACAACAGCACTTCAACTTTAGCACCACACGGCTGATGGATGTATGTGGACGTATGGTGGATTGACGACTATAGGCTCGACACATTTAACACTTAAACCTGCACCAGGAGGAGAGGCAAGAGGCAGAAGGCATTAGACACCACAGTTAACATGGGCAAAATGACAGGCGGTGGGAGGCTTAATGGAATGAGATACGGGAAGGGGGAAGGGAAGGAGAGAGGGAAAGAGGGAGGCAGAGGTAGTGAGAGAAGAGAGAGAGAGAGAGGGATGAGAGAGGCGGGATATAAGAGAACAATTAGAGGAAAGGAAACTGAAAGAGACATAAAGAAGATGGAGTCATTTCATGGTTTTATCAGGAAACTACTATACTAGACTCTAAAGACAAATTAAGAATTGTAGAGCGACATTACTGATAGAATGGCCTTGTCTAGACTTGATTGATTAAAGGTTTCTTTAAAGATGTATGGATCCAAAGAGAGTTAGGGAAGAGGAAAACAATTACGGGCTGAAAGATCCAAGGAATAATGGTAAAATACAAGTCCAAAGCATCACTAGAACGCTTTTCTAACGACCAATGACTGAGCCATACATCCTCTCTTAAACCTGCTGACCCAAACTCACCCTTGAACAAACTATGCCCACATCCCAGTTCAACCATAACCCACTTGCCCTTAGAACCAATAACGAAATAAAAGTCCACAGCTATGGAACTCTGGATGTTTGAAAGGAAAGAGTTGGTTATCTACTGTATCGCTTCCCATTTTGTCAGATGATTCCTGCTTCACCTTGTCTTTGGGCAGGTGTGATGCCTAATTGCCACTCCATTCCAGACGTGCTTTCCTGAGTTCACAACACCATCCATATGCGCTTTTGGAATATTGAAATGTATCACTCGCTCACTCGGTGTCATGGTAACAGATGGTTGCTGGAGGACAATCTCAGCATCTGTGTCAGCGCCATGACAACAGTAACCTTTGATCTTGAATATAATGATATAACTCTCCCTCTGCTGCTACCACCTCTCGGATCGCCTAGAACACCAGAACCTTCGGAGCACTAAAGTCTTCCAGTGGGACCGTCGTGCTGTCTCCAGTTCACGGGAAGAGAATTTACAGATGTACCGTTTGTCAAAGATGTGTGTGTGTGCTCCATGACGGGAACAAACGAGGAAAGGAAAGAGAGGGAGAGAGTAGGCTAATTCATTCGATTCATGCTAATGATGATCTGATACTATAACCCCCATTTGAATAAGGTTCTAATTTTGACCCAAACTCATGTGTAATTCACCTGCATTTCTGTGGGGAAAACATCACAAGCCGACTGTGTGTCGTGCATTTACACATCAAACACACTCCCTTATCTCCCTCCTCTCCTTTCCTCCCTCCTCTCCCATCTTGTCTTCTTCCGTTTGGGAGATGGTACTGCTCTGAACACAAGACAAACAAGACACCGGGGAGCCTCACCTAAATAAGAGGTACAACATACAATATATACCAGCATGGAAATAGTTACTATTTATACATATATTTATACATATATTCAGTAGGCTATGGTGTACATAATCAATCAATAGAATACCATTGGGCATGTGCCACTGATCAAGTTGAACAATGGAATCGCCATATTAAAAATAGTAAATGTTGATAAGACATGGAGATAAGAATTGAGCATTCTCATTTCTTACATCACCTCAAAACACACACTATCATCCCACCATTCACACCAATACCATGGGTGGTCTCGCCATAATCAAATCAGTTAGCTACAGAATCTGACATCTCTAACTACAATACAGGCCCCCAATATCTCCATCAGCTACAGTCAGAGTAGAAGAGGCTTATATAGATAGTCTAACATGCTCTCTCTCCACTTTCTTTCTCTCTCTCTCTCTCTCTCTCTCTCTCTCTCTCTCTCTCTCTCTCTCTCTCTCTCTCTCTCTCTCTCTCTCACCCGTCCTTCTCCATCCCTCTCTCTCCCTCTCGCTCCATCTCTCTTTCTTCTATCTGATTCCTATGCAAGTAGGTCATTAGTACGTGGCCTGAGTTGGGGAATATATGAATGAGTGGACTGGCTCTGCCTCCGTTGCCCAAAGATCCATCGGCTCAGGGCAATTACCACAATGTTTTGATATATTTTTCCTTCCTCTCCGTCTTAATTTCCTACCGGCGGGCAGACTGGCACTTGACCCACTGTGGGCCTCCTTCAACCCTCCAACCCTCCAATCACAAAGCATTGTAATCTTCTATCGATATCAGCTGTCTCACTAAAAATGGGACACCACTGTAAATCAGAGGAGACTAACGCCATGGAGGAGAGGATGCAACCTCTTAGATGCTAAGTCCCCAATTTAGGGTAATTTGAGCGGTTCTGGACCTGTTCCGACTGACATTTTGTTAACAAGGCGCTCTGTGAATATCACAGGGTCTAGTGCCTTATATTGCCAGAAAACCCCATCTGTCCTCTTTCCGCTACCACTTTGTCAGCGGAGCGGAAGTGTCAGGTTTCACACCCCACATTTGCATAGGGAGTGACGTGTCACATTTTCTGTCCTGTACAAAGAATCGATTTGATATACTTCTGAGTAAACAGAGCCTGGGAGACGGCATCTTAAAAGAGGACAGTCTAGCAATTTCAACAGTCATGGTTTCGTCTCACTGTGATAATCTCAACTGGATTCAGAGCTCTTAACATTAAAAAAACATTAAAATAATACAAAAAAAAACGAAATAATGTAAATAGAATTGAAGCACGACCACTTTTTCTTGGTCACAGAGGGACAAAATCACGCTGTGCGTAAAGCTGAAGTTGTAAGGAGTCTGCAGACATTCGAATGGTGTCTCTGCATCACTCAGAAGAGGCTTGGCCGAAAATGCTCTGTCGTCAGTTATATGAAATGGGGCCAAATGTGTACTGTCACTAAACATGATCATATTTATTTTACAGTTGTAAGAGAGGTGAAATCATATCGTAAGTCGTTTATAATTTGATTGTTGATTCCCCTACTTTTGAAAAATAGGAAAACAATCATACCAGTAGATAATATTTTCATACGTGAGTATTCCACACAATGTATAATTATGTTTACCAGAAAAGTGAGTTCCAGACCGTTCTGAAACTATGCAGCAATACTAGTTATTGTTTATGGCCATTTCATGAAAACTGATTACTTTTGAGTATGTCTATTTAGGCGGAAATCTACATTTTGCCATGAAGTTCAAGAGGTCTTGAGACGGATAGAGAGTGAATGCTAAGGCCCCTTTAGGTGTACAAAAAAAAAGATGCAAAAAAGGATTTGAAAAAATCTTGAATTTGGCCTATACTATTATAGCCCATGGAAACACATTGAATAACACATGGTTTAAAACCAAAACAGAAAAATAAATCAATCATAAAGGAATACGGTTTTGAGACATAAGAAAGCTCAGGAAAATATTTTTGTTGGCACGAAAACACCATACTTCCATTCATTCGTAATGGTGCATCCAAGATGAGTCCTGTGACACTTGTGGGGGTTTGTAGAGCAAAACCACCGTGATCGTGAGAGTCACCCCTCTAGTTTGTAGCCCAAACGGTTTGGACGCTACAGACAAAAGCTGACGTTACAAACAGAAGTAAACATTTTGCTGGGGATTTACGCATTATGTTACTTAGGTTGACGCACGCACGGGTGCGTCAATAGAGTCTGAAGGATTAAATGGAATACGCTGTTTTTAATAACAACGTTTTTTAAGAACCTGTAAGAAAGCTGAAAGACCAAACAACCTAAATGGAAAGCCAACGCAAATTCAAAGTTAAGCACCAGGCCTATGAAGAGATGATGAGACTGAGTAACTCTGCATGTCGTTCTGTTTGAAACTCTATTTGCTTACCCAGCATCAGTATGTCTCCTGTAGATACAGTATTATGCATGCATATACATCCACCCTGTAAACACTGCATCAAATATGCATGCAGAAACATATCATGTACACTCCAGCTGCAGTACGTCCCATGAAGCCTTTGCATACTGTATGTGTGTGTGTATGCAAATGCATTCTAATGAGGGGTGGAGGTGGTGGAACACATTAAGACAGCAAAGATTTTCTGAAGTAATTCGATTGCCAGAAGAAGAATTTTAGAAATGGTGGAACTTCACTTACTATAAACATGGTTTGCTTTGCAAGAACTTATTCTAAGGGCTGGATTCAATCAGTATTGTCGAAGTATTGTGGAAGATCCGTGCAAAAATATTAAGGACATTTCTGATGAGCCGACATGTACAGCTATTACCATGAATGCAGTCTCCGTGACCGCGAGAACATTGCCTTTCATTTTCAATCGCGGTATAAATGTCCTTCAGCGCTACGGACTGAAAAGAGCCTTAACTGTGGATTCTAAAATCAACAGCTATTGCTAAAAACTTTAAATATTCACCATCTAACTCTGTACGCAGAGTTGATGAAAGTCAATCTGTAAAAGAATGAGAAAACATGAATTTATTTTCTCCAAATCCCATTTATCTGGAGTTTTGGAACAGGGTAGGCTACCAAAACCCAAGTGGCAAACATTGACTAAAAACCAATTAACGGTACATCTCTGTTTCTGAGATAAAGAGGGGGCCTTCCAGTAACACTATGGTATCAATTTACATGTATTTTTTCAATAATGTAATACATATCCTACAAATGAACATTGGCTTTAGGTAGAGAATTACAATATTAGCATTCTCTCTACACTTCACAATTATGGACATGACCGTTTTCAATTTAGCATAGATTTTTGCAAATGTATATCTTTTTCTATAAAAAAAGTGGGTTGGAGATCATGTCTTTCTAAAGTATAACAACAAGAGAAGAAAACCTTACAATTTCATGCATACAGATAGGTTTTAATGCTTCAGAAGACATACAAGAGTGGGTGGCCACAGTAAACTTGAATTTATTGACAAAAACACCATCTCCTATCCTCTCTTACACAGGTTTGACAAGACCGAAAAAACAAATGAATGAACAGACAAATGTAAAAAATAAAAATAAAATTTAAAAAAACTTTATTGACTGCTGGTTCTGAAAATTTACAAAATTGTTTTGTCCTTGTATTGAGAGCAAAAATGTTAAATTTGGCATGATTTATCGAAATGAAAATTTTAAAACGATTATCAATAAGTGTATTCAGCTATTTTAACAGAAATGTTTCAAGTCACATGTCTAGAAGGTAAAAACGGTCAAACTTAACAAAAATCAAGCTACTTATGCAGGACAGTAAAAAGTGATGATGTTGTAGTGGTAAAAAGCAGGCAGAGTGCATAGTTTGTACAAAGGGGATAACTAGGGGCTATAGGAAGTAAACCAACAGGTAAATCAGAACAATACAAAAACAAGCTTTTCATCTGGCTTTTCTTCCTTTAAACTGGCTAATCTGATGGACAATAAACTACATTTTTCCTTTTTATTAATTAATAATTTTTTTTATTTTTAGTTGTTTTTCTTTTATATGATACATCTGATTTTAATCATCATTTGAAAATTCTGTCACATTTTTAAAACAATAGTGGATTTCAAACTATGTAATCGATTCTTGGCCCTCTAGAAACTTAAAGCTATGTATAAACAAAACCTTTGGTAAGAGAGTTGAGGATTTCAGGTACCAAACCAGTCACCTCCACCCCACCCCTGAAAAAGGAAAGCATGAAAAAGCTTGACGAAGTGGAAAAAGATGATCCATTACACATAACACCAATCACTGAGATCCATCCACAAAATGCACCAAGTCTTGGAACCATGATATGGAAACATTGCAGTATCGCTTCTACTTTCTTTCCTTTTTAAAGACATCTAAGAAAGTTAGATAAATTAGACCCACATTTGGCATTCGAGTACAATCTTATTTCAATTAACACATTCTAAGTAAATTGCAGTATGATCAGACACTGGTAGAGTAGTTACTAAGTGGGCCTTGGAAGCAGAGAAGTACATCAAATAATATACTGCATTGATCTATGAATGAATATGAAGCAAACTGGCATGCATTAAAACACCCCTGGACATAAATAAGAATGCAGTGAAGATGTTATTTGGCCAGAGGTAATGGCTAAGAGGGTCAGAGGCAGAAAGGGTAGTCATGGTGACAGGTTAACATCACCAACATCAGATGACTGTACTTTCAAAATAACAAACTAGAAAATATCATAGCACCACAGAGAGAAAATTGCACCTAAGTCTTGATTTCCTGTGCCTCATTGAAATGTGACATGTCACGTTGCATATATAGGTTGATAGATCAGAGATAGTGAAGTATTGGGGAAAAAATGATGTAAAGAAGACGGTTGATTAAGTTAATAAAATCTCCAAATGCCACCAGAATAGGCACTTCGTTCAGGAGGACACAAGGAGAGGAGGAATGTTTTTGTGTATTTTTTTTCTTGACACATTTTGTTTTCTACAAATCAACTCTCATATAGTAATGCAGAGTTTTTTTTCTCCAACTTTTATTTTCATTCGGTTCTTAAATTACAATTCGGTGTGCTTCACAACCAGCAACAAGACAAGCATTCCTCATCTATTCTCCAATTTACACATTCAATTCCTCACTTCAGTATCTGCAAATTTGATGTATTCCAATAACCATCATCTCCTAAAAGGTCACATGCACGTTTTGAAGCCAGAATCAATCAACATTACCTGGAAAAATATACAGAAAGTACTTACAAACATAAAAAAAATATTTATATATATTTATATATATAAGCTCCATTCAGAAGAACGGCGAGACAATTATGCACAAAACAAAGCTTTTTAGAAATGAATGAATGAATGAATGAATGAGCGAATGAATGAACCAATTAATAAAATATTCAAAGCGGGAGATAAGAGGGAGATTTAAAAAATAAAAAAAACAGATCAAAACAAAACAATGAAGCAAACTGCCGAATGGGATGGAGTCCATGGCAATCTTCTGAACCCAGTGGAATTCCAGGTAAAGGTTTGCTTCGGGTGCGTTGGAGAGGCAGACTGGATCTACATCAAGTGCACTGGGAGCGGGTGGAGGTTTCGGGTCGGAGATACGGGTCAGGGGTGAAGATAGGGGTCGGTAGTATCTAACTTATCCAGTTTCAAAACTTGCATGTGATAGAGAAGGCACACTGAGGTTGCAAGGTTGCTCTTTCTTTTAATTATTTCTCACAAAATCCTACAGAAATGTATTCTAGTATTCTCATCTTGAATTTTTGTATTTTATTCATACTTGTTGCTATTGAACACAGAATGTTTTACACAAATAAAAATTGTCCTATTCATTTCATGTGTTTTGTTTTTGACGAAACAAATATGCTGTTTATTTTCTCCATTTTGTTCAGTAAACAGTCTTAGCCGATGAAACAGACAGGACCCACTTCGAATCCAAACTTCTGCGTGGCTCCGCCGAAATCATTGAACATTATGTCAACAAAAGGCACCTGTTCCACCTTTGGTGTGTTGATCTCAAGTACTGTCTTTTCATAGCCCTTTTTCAACTGGAAAACAGAGAGAGGGACATTGTGAGAAAGTGCTTCGGTGCTAAGAACATCTCACCCACACATATCCTTACCCTTTACACACACCCCCAAGACACACACAAACTTCCAGCCACTCACCGCACAGCCGTCCACCACGGCTCTGATGTAGGGGTTATTGTCGTAGGACATCTCCTCATCATTGGACCCCAGGAAGCGGATGGCCTTGTCGTACGAGTCCCCATCCTGGTCGTGCCAGGCCACCGACTGGTAGCAGTTGTAGGTTAGGTTCTGGCGGGCGGCGGCGCTAAGCAGCCGCAGGAAAGTCATCTGGACCACGCCGATGGGGTTGCCCTCAGCGTCCACGTAGGAGAGCTACAGATGGAGGGAGAGGGGATAAAGGGTCTAGGCCAGAACAGACACTGGGGACTAATACAGACACTATACATACATACTATTGGTGCTTGTGTGCATCTGAAATGGCACCCTATTCCCTAAATAGTGAACTACTTTTGAGCAGTGCGCTGATCCAAAGTAGTGCATTATTTATGGAATAGGGTGCCATTTCAGACACAATGTTGCTTTACTGTAAATTCTCTAACAACAATACCGAAGTCTACACATCACTGTTCTCATGTACTGCGAGGTGTCTCGTTTGGGTTTATTTTTTATCAGTGAAATCTAATTTTCGACAGCTACTGCAAAAGTGTCTTAAAAATAAATGGATACATAACCCTTGCACTTGTCTTTTCCTACTAGCACTGACATTGTACTTACTTGGACTGTGATATGTGGTTGTCTCACCTAGCTATCTTAAGACGAATGCACTAACTGTAAGTTGCTCTGGATAAGAGCGTTTGCCAAATGACTCATATGTAAAATGAGTGTCGTCGTTTGCAGACAGCAGCCTTTAACAACTGCAGGTGTCTGCAGCAGCGCTGTGTTGGTGACACAGCGTCACAGCGCCTGTTTGAGTGACACAACGTCTCCCTCTCCAATGCTACCGGCTGGCCTAACAGAATTGTGGACGTCAAATAGGTCGCGACGCGCATTCGTCCCATCTTTCACTGCTGCTCGGGTGAGAGAGAGGGGGGGGTTATGGTTAAGGAGATCTACAACGTCCGGCGCGTCTCCAGAAAGCATGTTACGCTTCATTACCCATAATTCACGGTGGCGCTACAGGAGTAGGACATCGTCTCGATTCCTCAGAAGACATAATCGTCACTCCTTTAGAGTGAACTATATGTGCCATCGTCACCCACTTTTGGGAGGGATGGAGAGGGTTGCTGTATTATGGGCTCTGTCTGACTGTCTGGGGCTCTAGGAGTAAGCTCGTGTCATGAGAAACAGCAAGGCAGACAGGGGTTACAACATGAGCTCTAATCCACAGGCTCTGGGGCCTTAGATACTGACTGACTTATTCTCTGCTGAAAGATTACAATGGTTCTGTAGGTATAGCAGTCGACAAGCAATGAACAAGTGACGATAACTCTCAATCGAGAAGCCCCTGTATCCGCAATTAAACATTTGAGCTTTTATTAAGGAAATGGACATTCTGTTTTTGAAACAAGCTCATTAGGAAATATAAAACATTATGCACAAACATAATTGTCTTAATGAAATGAATAATGCTTTAGTTAAATTGGTTTGTGAAATGTAGAGTTTGCCTAACTCGCCTTGTTTATGTGAATACTAAACAAATGTAGTTTGTCTCTAATGGTTACTAATAGCGACTGATGATCTGTCAGGTAACACGTGGTAACATCAGTCTTTGGTGTGATGCCACTGAACTATTACGGTGGAGATCCGTTTCCATACCAACCAGCAGTGTTCCACCATCAGTTCCACAGGGTTCTCTTCTTCTTTCAGACAAACAGGACTGACTGAGACCAAGAGCCAAGCGCATGCAACGCCCATGACATGCAGTAGGAGAAGGGAGCCACTGATGTGTGTGTTTTGTGTGTGTGTGTATAGATATTCTCACACAAATACAAACTGCACAACAATGGACATTACAAATTACCATGAGAAGGAAGTCATCAAATCCTATGTACATGTTGTATACTGAATAAAAATATAAACGCAACAGGTAAAGTGTTGGTCCCATGTTTCATGAGCTGAAATAAACAATCCCAGAAATGTTCCATAAGAACAAAACACTTATTTCTCTCACATTTTGTGTACAAATTTGTTTACATCCCTTCTAGGGATCATTTCTCCTTTGGCAAGACAATCCATCCACTTGACGGGGGTGGTATATCAAGAAGCTGAATAAACAGCATGATCACTGGGTGGGCTCCTGAGTGGCACAGCGGTTTAAGGCACTGCATCTCAGTACTAGGAGATGTGACTACATACCCTGGTTCAATTCCAGACTGTATCACAACCGGCTGTGATTGGGAGTCCCATAGGGTGGCGCACAATTGGCCCAGTGTCATCCAGGTTTGGCCAGGGTAGGCTGTCTTTGTAAATAAGAATTTGTTCTTAATTGGCTTGCCTAGTTAAATAAAGGTCAAATTACACAGGTGAAACTTGTGCTGGCTTCTTCACCTGCAGGATCATCTGAGACCAGCCACCCGGACAGCTGATGACACTGAGGAGTATTTCTGTCTGTAATGAAGCCTTTTTTTGTGGGGGAAAACTAATTCTGATTGGCTAGGCCTGGCTCTCCAGTGGGTGGAGGGCGTAGGCCCACCCATGGCTCCGCCCCTGCCCAGTCATGTGAAATCCATAGATTAGGGCCTCATTTATTTATGACTAATTTCCTTATATGAACTGTAACTCAGTAAAATCTTTGAAATTGATGCATGTTGCGTTTATATATATTTTCAAGTACTCACAAGGTGGCCATATAGGGAGTTTGTAAATATGAATAGGATGATAACTATGTCCATTATGTCTAGTATGAGTGTCTGTTCATCAGTGGCTCCTAAAGGGAGTAGTACCCCTCACCTTTGTGAGTGTCCAAGTACTCAGAGAGGATCTCGGTAGGTCCTCCCCTGCTCCTTTCAGTCCCCCCCCCCCCGCCCCGCAGAATCAGCGTGTAGAACCTGCGCTACATCGCCATGGAAACATTACCTCTTCACCACAGCCGCAAGTCAAAAGTGGCAGAGTACCCAAAAGCCCCTGGGAGAGTGACTGAGTGACTGACTTTTGTTCACCTGTTCACATTGAATCTGTATTGTTGCCTACCGTAAACCTGATGTGAGAGTGAATGAGGAAGTGAGTGTGTGAAATGAGTGTAGCAGGAACAAAATGGTTTCTAATCACTCTCCTGTGAGTAGCTTTCACTATAGATGCATACCTATTTATGAATAGGTATGTATTTATACAGTACGCATCGGAGTCAACTGGAAAATGCAGAGGTCAATAGGAGTAGTTGTTGTTACTGTGTTTAAATGTAAAATGTGTGTCTAACTGGGAGACTGTCAAGGCACTCAGTCACTTCTAGGTGACGCTCTCCAACTTCAGAGGTAGTCAGGTTGAGTGGATGCATTTACAGTCATATCTTTCCATGGCAACAGTCAATGACCTTTTGTACTACACTTACCTTTTTCTATTGACGTTTCTATTGACGTTTCTACCAGTTGCCATGGTAAAGAATGTCTGTGTGTGTGTCTGCTCCACCAACTCTGTCTCCCTCTATTCTGGGAGGAGCCTTCACCTACAGCTGTGTCTTACTGAAGGTGAGCTGAGCTTGATCATGCTGAACCATGCAGAGCAGTGTCGCCACAACCACAAGCCAGAGTGCCAGTCAGAGACGAGTACCAACCAGTACAGGATCCATGCAGAACCAGTACTGACCAGTACCAGAACCTTAGAACCATGCAGGGCCCTTGGGCCCTCAGAGACCCAGCAAGGAGTCACTCTTGCTGGGCCTCCAGAGACCTGCGGGCGTGCCACTTACCATGGAACCTCGCTTGTAGCGACTATACCAAGAGCCTGGGGCGTCTTTGGGCCATTTTGCCATTTTGCTCTGTAAAATATGAGATGAGCTGTTCAGGAAAAAGGGAAGGGGACGGGGGGAAGAGGGGGGCGTCAGGGGGGCTTACCAGTTTACCACGTTTGAATTCACTGAACCAGGAGCCAGGGATCTCCTTTACCCAGGATGTGAGCCTAGTCTGGGGTACGGAGGGAGCGAAACAGGGGGGAAGAGGAGGAGGAGGAGAAAAAATGAAGGTTAAAGAAAGAAAAACAGTAAGAACAGCCTCCTGAAAAAAAGAAATGCTTCATCCCGCATTGGTCCCCTCCACCCCTCCCTCGTTTCCTTGGCTCTCCGTAGCGTCTGCCAGACCTGCAGAAGTATCGGGTGACACCGAACAGCCCGGAACAGTGTAAAAGACCTTAGGCTTAGTAAGCCATTATGGCATTTTGTATAAACATTGTCTGGCAGCTAATTACTGATAATATATTAATGAGTACACAGTGATTAGTTAGGAGACATTGTCTGCATCTCAAATGACACCCTATTCCCTTTATAGTGCATTACCAGGGTAGTGCATTACCAGGGTAGTGCACTATCAAGGCAATAAAGGTGCCATTTCGGATGCAGCCGTTAGCCTCCAAGGGAAAGCCTTACAGATGCCCCATTTTCCCTTCTGCTAAGTGTTTTGCTCTACAACCATACAGAAGTGACTACACTTTATGGTTTAAGCTTCTGCTGTTTATGATGAGACAAGTAGGTGGCCTGTTTTTATGGTTTTCATTGAAAGCCAGTTAAGCTGGCACTGTAGAGCCAACAATAAGTCACCTTTCAATTTAAAAGCTGTAAAACGTCTAGAATTTTTATTTATTTTTAAATTCTGTTCAGCTTTTGGTTCTTTATAACCACCAATAATTATCTTAGTTTTTCCCCCGTTAAGATCTGTATCAGACGAAATGACCAGTAGTAGCCCAGTGTGATGGACTTATTCAAACAACAATCATTTGAATATTATGGCTAGCTCAGTAATGAGCCAGATGAGACTGATGCAGGGTTTATACAAGGCTTGTCATCAACGCCTTAATGGGTTCATGAATGTTCAGCTGGAGATCAATTAACGCTGGGAGACAGCATACATTAAACACACGCCATGCTGTTTTGAAAGGCACCTTCAGTTCGGCGCGGGCACCAGAGGGGGGCACACTGGGGGAGAGAACTGATACCCTCTACTTCTAAAACGGAAACCGTCAATGGTGTCACAATTTGCGTGCGAGAGTAGAGCTTGAATTCACATACACTGCATAGCGTATGCCAACTTAATTGTCATGATATTCCATAATAAACTGTTGTATTTGTTATCTTCGCTATGTAGACCTTGTGAATCATTGTTCTGTTCCTTTTGACTCACCTCATATGTCCTACGGGAGCCACCGTACCTGCCTCCTGTTATGTTGGCTCTCGAATGAGAGGGGAGTCGTAGCTAATACACACTAGCAGTTTATAAAGAATTCAGCTAGTCTCGTTCTTTCTACACAACAGCATTCTCTCTTGAACGGAGTTCGTCCCCAGCCGTAGCATGCCTAGGCTATATGCCTGTGCTCTAAATCAACAAAGGTAGGGATAATGTTATTGTTTTCAAATACGTAGGCCTATTATTGGAACTGGCAGTTAAACTTATCAACACTAAATAGGCACTTTTTAACTATATATATATATTTAAACTCAGCAAGTTCCACAGACATGTGACTAACATAAATTGAATAATGTGTCCCTGAACAAGAGTAATAGTCCGTATCTGGTGTGGCCACCAGCTGCATTAAGTACTGTTGTGCATCTCCTCCTCATGGACTGCACCCGATTTGCCAGTTCTTGCTGTGAGATGTTACCCCACTCTTCCACCAAGGCACCTGCAAGTTCCCAGACATTTCTGGGGGGAATGGCCCTAGCCCTCACCCTCCGATCCAACAGGTCCCGGACGTGCTCAATGGGATTGAGATCCGGGCTCTTCGATGGCCATGGCAGAACACTGACATTCCTGTCTTGCAGGAAATCAGTCACAGAACAAGCAGTATGGCTGGTGGCATTGTCATGCTGGAGGGTCATGTCAGGATGCGCCTGCAGGAAGGGTACCACATGAGGGAGGAGGATGTCTTCCCTGTAACGCACAGCATTGAGATTGCCTGCAATGACAACAAGCTCAGTCCAATGGTGATGTGACACAAAGACCATGATGGACCCTCCACCTCCAAATAGATCCCTCACCAGTGTACAGGCCTCGGTGTAACGCTCATTCCTTCGACGTCCTGCCTTACAACAGGCCTACAAGCCCTCAGTCCAGCCTCTCTCAAGACTATTGTGGACAGTCTGAGCACTAATGGAGGGATTGTGTGTTCCTGGTGTAACTCGGGCAGTTGTTGTTGCCATCCTGTACCTGTCCCGCAGGTGTGATGTTCGGATGTATCGATCCTGTGCATGTGTTGTTGCACTTGGTCTACCACTGCGAGGACGATCAGCTGTCCATCATGTCTCCCTGTAGTGCGGTCTTAGGTGTCTCACAGTACGGACATTGCAATTTATGCCCTGTCCACATCTGCAGTCCTCATGCCTCCTTGCATCATGCTTAAGGCACGTTCACGCAGATGAGCAGGGATCATCTTTCTTTTGGTGTTGTTCAGAGTCAGTAGAAAGGCCTCTTTAGTGTCCTAAGTTTTCATAACTGTGACCTTAATTGCCTACCGTCTGTAAGCTGTTAGTGTCACCGTTCCACAGGTGCATGTTCATTAATTGTTTATGGGAAACAGTGTTTACACCCTTTACAATGAAGATCTGTGAAGTTATTTGGAATTTTTTACGAATTATATTTGAATGACAGGGTCCTGAAAAAGGGGCGTTACTTTTTTTGCTGAGTTTATATATATATATATGTGTGTGTCACAAATCCAGACATAACAAAAGTTTATTTTTGGGCTATTTATCCGCTCACTTTACCAGCATTGCTTCGTGTAGACGCAAGGAAAATAGACTTGCTTTCAAATCTATCTATCTATCTATCTATCTATCTATCTATCTATCTATCTATCTATCTATCTATCTATCTATCTATCTATCTATCTATCTATCTATGGATATAGTGTCTCAGGCTAGCAGGAAAGGAGAGAGAGAGGGTATGTGTGTGCATGCGCAGGTCATATGTCCTCTCTCTCTCCACTCTACCCCAACGAAACCATCCCACTGGCCCATCGCTCTCCCTGGCTATAAAAAGGCAGGTTCATTATTCTGAACTTATGCAAACTCCTGCTCCTCTGTGCCTCAGCGTGCCAGCAAATTGTTAACATGGCCTATAGCAGAAAGCCATTACAGATCTCCCTGACCTGTCACTGACAAACTTTCCTGTGTTTTACTTCTCCTCTCCTCCCCGTCTCTCATCTCCTCTCCTGTTCTCCATGCATAATAATCCAGCAGAATAGTCTCTGGGTGCCTGTAACCTGCCTTAACCTATTACAAGAGTTTGGGCCAGGCACAACACTAAGCTACTGACACTTAACTAGAGGATGGCATGGCGTGCATGTGTGTGAATAGTTGACTCTCCATTGACAGTGAGTGACTGCCCCAAATATATTCATTGAACTCATGACGTCAGCAGTGTGCAACACCAAGCATCTTACATGGGAGTGACTGCCCCCTAGGGGCTTGGAGGATCCTCTTGATATTACACCCATGCCAGTAAGGTAATGATGAAACATGATGTGCGTAGGCACAGGAGGAGGTGTTATGTGATTATGCAGTACTGTCAAAAGAGAGGCATATATGATTTATATGCAAGGTAGTTTGCCTGGGCTCTGGGAAGAAGAACAATTACATTCACTTATCCACATCATACACATCATACAAATCTTACATTGTAGATACAACACAAATTAAACACACTATTTCAATCAACCAGAAATATCATCATGCCAGCTTTTATTTGTATTTTTTTTTACCCCTTTTTCTCCACAATTTCGTATCTAATTGGTAGTTACAGTCTTGTCTCATCGCTGCAACTCCCGTACGGACTCGGGAGAGGCGAAGGTCGAGAGCCGTGCGTCCTCCGAAACCCAACCCAGCCAAGGGTTTCTTGACACAATGCCCACTTAACCCGGAAACCAGCCGCACCAATGTGTCAGAGGAAACACCGTACACCTGGCGACCGTGTCAACAAGCACTGCGCCCGGCCCGCCACAGGAGTCGCTAGTGCGCGATGGGACAAGAACATCCCTGCCGGCTAAACCCTCCCCAGAGCCTGGACTTGAACCAGGATCTCTAGTGACACAGCTAGCACTGCACCACTCAGGAGGCCATCATACCTGCTTTTAATAATGTGTATTTCCCTCATTATATCAACTAAAATCTTTCAAATGTGGAAGCATTCATTTTAAGCATGTTCTCCCATTGAATTTCTATCACTGGCTCTCAAAATGTGACCATTTGACCAGTTCTGTATGTAAAAGCACCATGACTTACCCCTTCAGATTTCTTGTCAGGGTAGATGCAGCTCTCTCCACCTGCTGTGAAATTACAGTGGACCTTGAACGAGTCCCTCGAGCAACCCTGGTTGGGGTCGATCCAGTATTCACCTGAAAACGACCAAAAATAGGGAGTGGGAGGGGGGAGGGAGAAAAAGGCGAAGAGGGAAGGAGAGGGGGGAAAGGACGGAACCTTAACAATTAGAAACGTTTTCATCAGAGGTCATTCAATGTTTAAATGAGCATGATTTAGCCTTCAAGAGAGGGCATACTCTTTAGCCCACTTACACTGCGACGACAGGAAATATCATCAAAGAAATTCCTGATGGCTAATCCTATTTCTCTATCCGACTTAAGTCCACTATAATGACACTTGACCCTTGGCATTGACATCCTACACACTTGTCTAAGATAGATGCTCGACAACGTGCTCTGGGCGTCTTTTTCATACAAAGTCAGATTACTCCTGGGCTATATCACCCAAAGACTTATTAACGTCAACAGAACACAATCAGAGCATGTCAGATTTGGAATTTCAGATTTTCCATGCCCACCATCGGGGAAGTCGGGGTGGCAGAGTTGCAGGTCCTTGCAGGTGCGGGCAGGGTTGCTCTGCGTTCCCAGCGGGTGCTTCATCTGCTCGATCTCCAGCTTGAGGGAGTTGAGGGATCCGAAGATCTCCTCCATGCCGTCGTCGTAGTCCTTGTAGTTGGCATCGGCGTTGGCATCGTCCATCATCTGGCTGGCGTCGATGTTCCTGCGGCTCCTCTTGGAATTCGACTGCATGGGCAGCGGGTGGATGACGTCACCGGGAGGACCCTGGGGAGGTGGAGAAGGAGAGAGAGGGGGGGAGGGGGAGGGAAGGAGGTGACAAGAGTGGAAAAAGAGAGTGGTTTAAAGTGGGAGCATACCATTGTATTCTATTCTAAACCGTCATATAGCAAAGTTCAGTTTACTCAATGAATAATTGTGCATATAGTTTCTGTAAAGTAACACATACAACATATGGAACTATAAAACAACAATATGTAATGACGTCAACTTACAGGAGGCCCTGGTTGTCCAGGAACACCAGTCTCTCCCTTGGGACCAGTTTGACCCTGAGGAAGACAGAGCACAACGCAGCGTCATACACACAGCCTCTATGTATAGTAGGACATGGCTAAGAGGGGACAGTGTGACATGGTTTAGAGAGGGACACGGTGGTTGGTCGGGGACACTTACCGATGATCCCTTAGCTCCTTTAGGTCCAGGAGGACCAGGTAATCCTGGGGGTCCCAGAGGACCAAGAGGACCTGAGGGGCCAGCAATTCCCTGGAGAGAGAGGGAGGAAAGAGAGGAAAAAAAGTATCCTTATTGTCATTATTTTGTGATCAAACATTTTACGGTACTGTTTAATGACTTGATATGATCCACTATATGCCCGACCAAACTAAAACATGTAACTATTAGGTTAACTAATGTCAGGCTGAGTTGGAGCCTTGCTATAACGTTTTGTACGTGAGTATCCTTCTCGTTCTAATATTACATGTTATTTGAGTTGGGGGTGTTCTCACATTGTCTCCTTTGGGTCCTGATGTTCCCTGGGGGCCCGGCAGACCTCTGTCACCCTTTTCTCCCTGCTCACCTGGGGGCCCGATCAAACCGATGAGACCAGGGTGGCCCTGAGGAGAGTGTCAAGAACATACGGATCAACAAACGTACTTCAATAATCAATCAAACATCGAATTACTCACGTCTGTCTCTCTGCCCAACCTTACATCATCAGTGTGATGACTCACTGCTCTGGAGCTGATACCAGATAAACAACCGATAGGTTTGAACACAGAACAGTCAGTCATCGTTAACGTGAATGTGTAAGGTATGCATTATACAGCATCTCTATCGACACGTTTCACTTGTATCCCTGTGGGCTATTAGCCATCAACCTCATTAACAGTGGAAGATCAATCCCATATGTGATATTCAGCCCTGCATGAAACAGGTATTGACGTCAATATTTCACTGTAATATGCACAGTGTACAACATGTGGTCGATAATGTGTTGAAAGAGGGGGCTCACCTTTTCACCCTTAATACCAGAGTCTCCCTTCAAACCGGGTAATCCTGGAGGACCCTGCGAGGGAGAGAGGAGTAGAGAGAGAGAGAGAGAGAGAGAGATGGAAATATAATGGGAGAGGGGTAGAGAGGGACGGAAGGAAGGAAGAAGAGTAGAGACGGAGGACAGATAATATTACATGCCTGGCCCAATAAGACAAGGTACTGTGAATCCTGTGATATCAAACAATCCAGGGTCAAGGGTGAGAGGTTAGGCTGTCCTCACCATAGGTCCAGGGGGTCCGTCAGGGCCTGAAGAACCCGGAAGACCTTGTTCCCCCTGCAAACATTCAGAGAGTCAATGCTTTAACCCACTGATCTTCACATACAATATTGGTATTATGACCTCTTATTTTTTTTTAGCAATAGCTTTTGTAGATCAGTCACTATGCTAATCTATGTGTGTTATGGACATCCACAGTTGCTGCCCCTAGTAACTGTAATGGCTATGACGCAAAGAAGTAAAAATATGAAATAATGCTGTACTCACAACTGGGCCAGGGATACCTCTGAGACCTTCCGAACCTTGCTTGCCAGGTGCTCCCTGAGGACCAACTGGGCCTGTCTTTCCCTGTGGACCTTCCAGACCAGACTCTCCCTTGGCTCCCTTCTCTCCTTGCCTGCCCTCGGGTCCAACTGTTCCATGGGGGCCTCTCTTTCCTGGTGGGCCAGAAGGACCAGACTCTCCGGTGGGTCCAGGGGAACCCTAGGAGGTGAGAAAGGATAAGGTTCACATTACGGGATGAGAGAAAAAAAAGTCACTGGAGGAATGAGCGACGCGGTGCTAAAAACTTCAGATATGAGACACGTTGGAGTTTGTTAATGCCTGTTTTGTCGTTAGGACGGGTGTAGTAATGCGCTAGGCGAGACTCACAGGTTGACCAGCCTCTCCGTCGTCTCCCTTGTCACCAGGAGGGCCGTCTAAACCCTGGGAGGAGGAGAAAAAGAGACGTTGTAAAAGTTGCGTAACGTTGGACGGATAGAGCACAGTTTGGGATTAAAAAACAAAAACATTTCAATTGGTACCAAAGCGTTACGGGAACTGGAGGTCAAAACAATGTCATTGTAACATTTCAGTGACTTACAGCCTGTCCGATCTCGCCAGGGGGACCAGGATCACCAGGGAAACCACTTGGACCCTGGAAATGAAATCAGACAAAATGCTCAGTATCCAGAGTGACTCGAGGGCTCATTTTTTAACCCATAAAGGGAATCCCTCTTACCTTGCCTCCCACTGACAACTCATCACAAATCCATAACACCCATTGGGGGAAATACGTTCGCATGGCAGTAATGGGACTCAACTGCAATACTACGGGTAACATGCGACTCTACAGAGACGCGTAACCAGGACTTACAGGACTTCCTTTAGGACCGTCGTCTCCAGGGGGACCTTTAGGGCCGGGGGGTCCAGCAGAGCCAGCAGGACCGCCCTCTCCCTTCTCTCCTCGCTCTCCCCTTGGGCCCTGTGACAGGTGGGGCAGTGTGTCAACAGTGTGTTAACAGTTTTTTTTTTTACCAGCGTGTCACCAGTGTTAGTGTGTCGATAATGTGTGTAGGTCAATGCACAGTAGGGGTGTGCTTATCACACTCCGTGTGGTCGGCGGGCTTTCTTTTCATAATGGTTCTAATTCAAATTGAATTGATTCAGCTACGGTTACACTAATGGTGAAATTGTCATTTCAGAACTGTGTATCTATTTGTGTAATTGTTTCAGTAGCAGAGGAATAGTCTGTCATTTTATCTGTTGTAATACAGGAATGAATCGGGCCATTATTGCGCATGTGTAATTCTTTCTCTTCTGTGGAGAGGCAGTTGTAGTGTAGTGCAGTGCTGCGGTGAGAGTGTCGTTCTGTTGAATGATGATGGTAGTGTGCAGGTTCTTTCGGGTTCTCTTACAGGTCCGCCAAGTTCTCCCTGAAGACCAGGCTCTCCGCTTTCACCTGAATCACCCTGAGAGACGGAAAGAGAGAGAGAGAGAGAGAGAGAGAGAGAGAGAGAGAGAGAGAGAGAGAGAGAGAGAGAGAGAGAGAGAGAGAGAGAGAGAGAGAGAGAGAAAAAAAAAGAATTTAGTTCAGTGAACCAAAACAACAACAACAAAAAAATCATATTTACTGACGTCCTTGGTCACCCCCAATTGGGGATAGAAAGAGATGACACCAGAGGTTTCAATCCATCACAGCCAGTCAGAGCTGGGCCAGGAGCGGGCGAACTTTGGGTCCTCCCTGGTCTCCATGCATCCTCAACTCTCCCTCCCTCCCTATCTGTCTTCTTGGGTAAAAGGCCCAGGCTTCAGGCCCTATCATTATTCAATGTCACATAAGCCCCGTCGTCACAGTCCCCATCGGGGATATAAACGTTGCCAGCACACGTGTTCCTAGAGACAATGTTTACGTAACCCTGGTCTGCGGGATGGGGAAACCAGAGACAGAGCAAAGTGCCTGTCTTGGTCTATGTAGATCAAACGTCACAGAGCCAAGCCAAGCTGTCCCTAGTGTACAACAATATACCTATTCTCCCTCCTCCACAGACCGAGCTCTGTATGGTCATACCCACCCGTTCGTAGTCTAAATAAATAAGCATCTCGCCTCTTTCCCAAAGAGTTCTTGTTCCTGTCAGGATATCCACTCCCAGGCAGCAGAGAGAGCAGATAGAGAGACCTGTTTAAAGGCATGAGAGATTCTCTCCTAAAGCAATTTCTAAAGACTTTATACAGCCCTGTGTATCTGGCTCTCTGGGAAGCCTGACTCCACATAGGGGTTCTATCCAAAATGGCACCTTTAATCCCCATAGTGTGAGAGAGAGAGATGGGGGGGATATAGAGGGATAGATAGAGAGAGAAAAGAAGACACTATGATCTGTAACACACCAAAGCTGCTGTTAGCAGGCCTGGCCTAACCCCTGCTATAAAAGCTGCCAGAACAGCGCAGATCAGATCAGCAGAGAAAGGATTGCGATTGCGGTGAGCTAAGGTTTTGTTTGAGGAAGGGTTGGATGTGTGCTCCCAGGGGGAAGGTCACCCCGTCGACTGGACCAGAAAAAAACAAGACACGCCACTGTCTTAGTGCCGAGAGCTTGCAGACCGGACGGTAGACCCCCCCCCGAAGGCGAGCCAAACGCCAAGGCTTATTTTCGACGATGTTTTTCATAATGCACTCAGCAGCACAGCTTCTTAGGTACAGTAGCTTGGAGAATTTATTCACACTTCTACTCTCTCCAGCGATAATACTGCTGAGGATGACTACCATTAAGCTGTGTGTGTGTGTGTGTGTGTGTGTGTGTGTGTGTGTGTGTGTGTGTGTGTGTGTGTGTGTGTGTGTGTGTGTGTGTGTGTGTGTGTGTGTGTGTGTGTGTGTGTGTGTGTGTGTGTGTGTGTGTGTGTGTGTGTGTTAGAATTATTAAGGGTATGGGTTAGGAAAAATTGGATTTTGAATTGCGTGTCCCACAAGGTTAGCTGTACAAGATTGTGTGTGTGTGTGTGTGTGTGTGTGTGTGTGTGTGTGTGTGTGTGTGTGTGTGTGTGTGTGTGTGTGTGTGTGTGTGTGTGTGTGTGTGTGTGTGTGTGTGTGTGTGTGTGTGTGTGTGTGTGTGTGTGTGTGCGTGCGTGCGTGTGTGTGTGCGCGTGTGCGCGTGTGTTGCTCGCTTTCACTTGAGAATGAAAATGAGCCTTTCCCATTTAAAAAAAAAGTGCTTTAAAACAGCAGCATCAACTATTAATGATGACGGAAGCTTTGCAAAGATGAATGAGCGGTGATCTGAATTACAATATAGGTTGTACTGAAACTCAAACGGACAATCGTTGGACCTCTTGCAGTCAGCATATCTGTGTCCTGTTGATACTTTAAACCAGAGTTACACACGGATAGACGAGACACTTTTTGTCTCTTGAGTTCAGCAACATGGTAAATAGATCTTGCCATCCACTCTGGACTGATGTAAACCATGGGCATTTTCTCTGCAGAAACAGATACGTAACAACTAGGCATCCCAATACTGTCCGAGTCCTCTGTTATGTATGTATATCTCAAAGAGCCATGGTGAATACCCTATGCTCCCAAAGGGGCCAAGAGGTCTAAGCCAAGTGGTAGGAAGCTGCACTTCCTGATTTGGCATCATTTTAAATTTGGCTCATTAATAAATGCTAGCGGCCATGACTGAATTCAAGCGCGAGTTGGTTTTCGGGGTGTGGTTTTATTTGGGTGTCACTTGTCTGTGTTAGCAGGTTTGTAAGTGTTATCCAAATTATTTTGCCAATTAGCTTCAGTCGGCTGGTGTGCGAACATGGCAAAGTTGGTCTGACTTTGAATAGCCTAGCTCTGGGGATAGTTAGGGACTGTCAATAAATTACACAATGTAAATGGGACAATATTTTAATGTTGCACATGTGTTAAGTGTCTCATTAAATGCTTTCAATATTTGTAAATGCATTTCTACAATTTATAGTTGGTTTGAGGTTTTTAAGTAATTTAAATTCGGAGCTATTGACCTTTTCAAAATATTTTCCCATGTACATTATGTCATTTACTGATGGTGCCTAACTAGTCCCATAGGAATATCTAACGTCAAATCGAATTGACCATGGGCATTATGATCAGGTCACGTGCAGGTGCGCTCTGATTACTTGGGTGTTCCCAGCTGTGGGCATGTGGGCAGGATTAAAATAATACCAACCCATGGAAAACTGTTACGGTACCCTTCATTGTGCGAAATATATTTTTCTTCTTCATAGAATCTCGCAAATCTCCGTTTTGGATGAGACTACCTGTATGACCAAAATGATCATATTCACGCTTTGTAGTACATTTTGAAACTAGAATAACAGTTTCTGACTCATATCGATGCCACATAGGTCGTTTTTAAAGTTGCTTTCTAAGCACAATGACTCTTTAAGCCTACTATGAAAGGGTTGTACATTGAGGTGAAGTGTATTAACAGGGGGACCTTACCTTCACTCCAACAGCACCAGGGTTTCCAATACCACCAGGGGGTCCCTGAGGGCCATCAGCTCCTGGGGGTCCGGAGGGGCCTCTGGGGCCAGGGGGACCGGGAGGACCCTAGAAGGGAAGGAGAGAAGGAGTGAATAAAATATGATCATATATATAGTCATCTGACTGCTAAATTCATTGTGTACAATCCATACAATTACACTCAATATCGGTACATTAGTATTCTGTTCTATTTCATTCAACTCTATAGGTATATTGTACGAGGATATTAGGAAATCTTACCATCTGACCAACGTCTCCGGTTTCTCCCTTCTCGCCGCCGGGACCAGGCAATCCCTGCAATCAGACAAGACAATGGCATCAGTCACAATCACAACAACAGAGCCCTATGGGCCGTGGTCCAAAATCAGTGCACTAAATAGGGAATAGGGTGCCATTTGGGACACATCCAGAGACTGTCTCTGGTTCTGGCGGTGGTTCTGACCTGCAGTCCCACTGGGCCTGGGGGTCCGTTGAATCCTCTGGCTCCTTCATCTCCCTTCTGGCCGAACAGACCCTGCTGACCTCTAGGACCGGGCTCTCCATCAGCTCCCTACACACCCGAGAGAAAGAGAGAGAGAGAGAGAGAGAGAGAGAGAGAGAGAGAGAGAGAGAGAGAGAGAGAGAGAGAGAGAGGAAAAGGAGAGGAGGCGCGGAGAGAGGGAGAAATAAAGAAACAAAAAGAGAAACAGGGGGGTTGAGGGGTTGAGCAAGGTGGTCAAGTATAGGAGAAAGAGAAGGAGCATGGGGGCTAAACGTTAGCATATACTGTAGGCCAGAAGACAGTGGCAGGAAGTGACATCATATATACAATGGTCGCCTCCAGATCTAATAAACTGGGGGGGGGTTCAGCTGGATACTTACAGCAGGACCAGGCGCTCCGACTGGGCCTTGGGGACCTGTAGGACCAGGTGGACCATGTTCACCTTTGTCTCCTTTGCTTCCCTTCTGGCCTGGCTCTCCAATCTCTCCCTGGTGATAGAAACAAACGCGACAACGCCAGTCAACAGAATCCCGTTGCGTAAACACACTTCCATCCTGTTGAGTTTGTGTGTTCATCTAAATCAGAGGAGGCTGGTGGGACACGCTATAGGTGGGTGGGCTCATTGTAAATACCGGAATGGAATCAATGGAACGGTATCAAACACATTAAGCGTCTGGAAACCACATTTTTGACTCGGTTCCATTCATTCCATTCCAGCCATTACAATGAGCCCGTCCTCCTATAGCTCCTCCCACCAGCCTCCTCTGATCTACATTAAGATGTGTGTGTAACTGTCTGCTTGGCAGGGATATAAGACAGGTCTCAGGGCTTTTGATATGTCCTTGTCAACTTCAAATATAATTCGCTGACACACTGTCATAACTAAGAGTCACATCCTAGAACGGGTTTGTTGTCTCTCTGTGACAAGTGACTAGCAGCCTGTCACGGATCCCATTCACACCTTCTTTGCAATGCATTTCAACAGTAAATAGCAAAAATGACACCAGCACATCACACCGTTAGGCATATTCAAAGGCGTTCACGTTCTTTGAGTGTTTGAAATGATGGGAAAACACTGAATCAGACTTTCCCTCAGCCAACCCAGAGGATAGCTGGTCACGTGGTTATTGCTTCTGAAATCAAAATACAAATATATTCTCCTTTACTTCTGTTAATAAAGGCTGTGGAGTTCTCCTCTCCGTTCCCAGTGGTAGACCTTGTAATGAGACTGTGGATGTTAGTGAGATCTTTATGTGTGTGTGTGTGTGTGTGTGTCGTGTGTGTGTCTCCCTATCGTAAAGTCAAATACCTCAGTCCTCCAAGGATAAGAGATTCAATTACAGCTGATCTTCACACAAATGTTTATCTCGCTATCTCTGTCTCAGTGTGTCTCAGTGTGTCTCAGTGTGTAGGGGAGTTGTTCCTCCCGTCTGTGAGTCTGCATACTAATACTAGCAGGTCATCTCTCTGCCATCTGAAAAATACAAAATTGAGCGACTTAACGGGTTCAGCCTTCTGTCAGCATTAAAAACTTACAGACCTGTAAGCCAGGGAAAACTGCCTGTCAACACCACTAAGGAAAGGGTCAGAATATGGAAGCCCAGACACGTTCTGACTTTGATCTAAATCATCACGTCGAGTGTGTTTTGATCACTTTTATATACATTCAGTCGCACACCCACACCCACCCACCCACACACACACTACTCTTCCCTCAGCGAGCCAGCCCACCTTGTCTCCATCCTCTCCTGGGGCTCCAAGTGGTCCAGCGGGGCCAGGCAGACCCACCGGTCCCTGGATACCGTCTCTACCAGCGGGGCCTTGTGGTCCTTTCTCTCCCTATAACACATTTGTACAGCATATTACATTCCATTCAATTTCAGTCATGTACCAGATATTCTCATCTGGAGAGACTCAATGTACTGCAGGGTTGGGATCCATTCCATTTTAATTCGGTCAATTCAGAAAGTAAAATGTTTACTTCCTGAATTGATTGAATTAGAAAGGAATTGACGCGAACAACTGCCGCACTGTACAACAGATCAATTCAAACGAGGAGGCTAAGACAGCCCTGGGATATACCGTGGCTGAGAGAAATACGTTTGTTTCCCCAACAACAGGCTTTATGTTTAAACTAGCGACGTGGCCAGGAACCAGGCTGAACTGAACTGGGTCTTACCGGTCCACCCTTCTCTCCAGCGGGTCCTGGGGGTCCTTGAGGTCCTGGTCGTCCGGGGAGTCCGGTGGGTCCGGCTGTGCCAGCAGGACCACGCTCACCAGGGGAACCCTAGAACACGGGGAGAGACACGGTCACTGCAGCTCGCTACTTGTACTACCTGAAACCAGAGCCATACATTTACAGAGTTGGGCAACTTTAAGAATTTCAAACATTGTTCTTATTCGAGACATTTAGTTTACATAGCCTTGTTTAAATATCCCCCCGGGTGATGGTAATGGGGCGTTAACATGGCTGCCAAGGAATTTTGTAGTGCCATGTAAATGTTACATAATGCTCATTCTAGACATTATATTCCCCATCTAAATACATGGCTCTGCCTTTATTGAACTACATTGGCACTACCTTGATACCTCTACACTTTCTGTAAATCCAGGGCGCACTAGTCTACATCAGGTACTGTCACGCCCTGATCTGTTTCACCTGTCCTTGTGATTGTCTCCACCTCACTCCAGGTGTCGCTTGTTTTCCCCAGTGTATTTATCCCTGTGTTTCCTGTCTCTCTGTGCCAGTTCACCTTGTATGTTTCCAAGTCAACCAGCGATTTTTCCCGTTCTCCTGCTTTTTGCATTCTCCTTTTTCTAGTCCTCCCAGTTTTAACCCTCGCCTGTTTCTGGACTTTGTACCTGCCTGACCTGACCTGTCTGCCACTCTGTACCTCCTGGACTCTGATCTGGTTTTGACCTTTTTGTCTGTCCACGACCATTCTCTTACCTGCCCCCTTTGGATTAATAAACATTGTAAGACTCCAACCATCTGCCTCCTGTGTGTCTGCAATTGGGTCTCGCCTTGTGCCTTTGACAGGTACATGCGACGTGTTTAGAGTAGAACCTGAACGTCACGCAAATCTACTAAGTAGGTGGAAGCCTGTGCTACGTGACTAATTAACAAACGATGAGTATCACTGACACATGACGTGCAGCATCTTAATGCAACTGATGCGCTCAGCTGTGAACCGTATTCCCACAGTAAGTGTGTATACGAAATAAAGAGAGAAAAAATAGGGAAAAAAGAAAGGGAGGTCAGCGACGGAGAGAGAAATATTGATGGCGAGTGTGAGTGACGGAAGTACAGGAAGTGAAAGACAGGAAGTGAAAGTTGAAGAGAAGATGTTGGTGGATGTGTGTACTCACAGCAGGTCCAGGCGGGCCGCCGGGGCCTTCATTCCCTTTCAGGCCGTGAGCCCCCTGTCGGGAGACAGAGAGACACAAACTTTTAGAGGAAGCACCATGCACCTCCGCCTTGGTTAACGCCGGGAAGACCCCCCCTCTATCTATCCCAGAATCCTGGTGTGGGAATCTCCTCAGGTTAACACAACAAAGGCAGCATTTTGTTTTGGGGGGGGGTTGATCTGAATCATATTTATCCCCAATAGAGATAAGACAGAAATGATGTGAGGTGTGTGCTACTTACCACTGGTCCGGGTAGACCTCTCTCTCCTGGGAACCCTCTCAGACCAGGGGGACCGTCCTTACCAGCCGGGCCAGCGGGACCTGGGTCACCCTTAGCTCCCTCTTTGCCAGCAGATCCAGGAAGACCCTGCTCACCGGGTGGGCCTGGGGGTCCGGGGTGGCCACGTTCTCCCATTGGACCAGTCTCACCTGTGGGTCCCTGTGGATGGAGAGAGAGAGAGAAAGAGAGAAGGAGAGAGAGAGAAACAGAGAGAAAGAGTGAGTGCGAATGTATGAATAAGACAACAAAGTGAAGCAGGGTGTCTGCACAGTATGAGCATAGGGTGACAGAGTGTGAGAGAGTGGGAGGCAGCCAACCCCCGGTATTCGCTAGTCACTCTATGAAGGCGTCATCCATCTGCCAGAATAATAGCATCAATGCATGTAATGTTCTCAATTAGCATTAGGAGAGAAGCTCTTGGGTGGAAATGGCTGTTGACTAAGCATGCATAATGAATGAACAGCCTAGTGCTAATATCTAAGAGGATAAACAACACTCTGACAGTCACCTATCTAACCAGATAAGGATAGGAGAAAATCCCTACTGGGTGGACAACAAACACAGCTAAAACTCACTATGGCTGCCTTACAACACCTGCAAGTCACCCTTATCACACTCTTGTAACACCCTACACATCCTGCCCACCATCAGAAATAATCTTAGTAGCTCGGGCCGAACACTTCCGGTTTCCATCCTCTCCCTCTAACCGGGGATTAAGTCAGAGTGCAGACCGCGTTGACACGATGTGAGTCGCGCCGCGCTACTTATTAGCTCATCAGTCAACTACTACTCCGATACCAACATGCTCCGTGCCACGTCTACCGGTTGACGAGGCCAGGCCAGGCCACTGAAAGGTATTGTATTGGGTGCGTTTTTCCCCTCCCAGTACCACAGAGAGATATGATCCTGCGGGATATGTGTGTGTTAGTATTGTGGCGGAACTCACCTGAGGCCCGACCACTCCTGGGGGTCCAGGTGGGCCCGTCTTGCCTTGGAAACCCTGCGAGGAGAAGAGAGAATGAGAGCGGTATAAGAAGGTTGTACGCGTAAGGTTCGGGAGAAGTGAAACTCTGGCCTGTGACACTAGGGACAGGGCTTCAACAGCAGTGTGTTCACTCACAGTCTCGCCTCTCTGTCCAGGGTGTCCGGGCAGACCATCTTTCCCGGCGGGGCCCTGAAAACACAGGAAGATAACCTCAGTAAAGCCACACATACGCACTAGTCCACCGTTAAAACACTATGTGTTGTGTTGTCATTTGTTTGGGGGGGGTCTTACGGGTGGGCCCTTTGGTCCGGGGAATCCTGTTGGCCCCTGAGGCCCTGGAAGACCCTGAAACACACAAGCAGACGATACAGTCAAACAATCAGTTATCAATCAATCAGTTATCGATAACCACTCAATAACCACTATTGGAAATGGATCATATTGATACAGATGCATAGGTATTTGAGTGAGGGATGCTCTAGTACATACCCTCTCACCGGGAGGTCCTGGAGGGCCGTCACTTCCTGAGGTACCCTGGGAAACAGGGAGGAAACAGGAAGTGGTCAGAATGGACTCAGCCAATGACAGACAAGATCATACCACTGTATGATAGTGAGGCATTACGTCAGCCATGTCATATTGGAAGACACCCTAACTCACCTTTGGTCCAGCTTTTCCTGTTGGCCCCCTTGGTCCCCTCTCTCCGCGAGGTCCCTGGGAGGAGAGAAAGAAAAAGAGGAGGAACGTCAGGAGGGAGGAATACCAATAAAGTAGATACAACACTCTGAAGATATCCATCACCATTAGAGGTTGTCCTCATTCACTTAACTTCCTATTGGGGGGTCATGGTTACCTACAGTATATCGCCAGTGGATAGTGGAGGTCCAAGAGGCGGTAGACTTACCGTTGGTCCTCTCTGTCCTCTTGGGCCAGCCTTCCCTGCAAGTCCCTGTGAGGAGCCATAACAAATACAGAGGGCAGAGGTCACAGGTCGCCATGGTAATGAATTTGAGACCGCCCTGACCTATCTAACCAGTCAGATCAACTAGACCTGTGGCATAAATAGGTCCCATTCTCACTGTCACCAAGGCTACTTCAACCAGCATTGAGACCTATTCCTCATTCAACTGTCGCTCTGGGTCCCTCTAGATGAGAATGTCTGCTAAATGACTTACATTTAAACATTATGTATTCATCTATCTATGCTAAGACTCTTTCTTCTTCTTTGTCTCAAGGGAGCGAAAATGGAACATTGCGCCGAGTACTGTACAATGTGATAAATTACCTTTGTGGTGATTTTCAATTCTCTTATGTGAGGATGGTAATGAAGAAGGAATACAACAGACTTTATGTCCTTGGTTTAATATTTTTCCTGTGTCTTTTGAATTCGCCCTCGAGAGACAATAAACCCCGTCTCCATTGGTCTGATTCAGTATTGATCCAAAACTCTAAGCGTAAGCGGTGGACAGGCTAAAACTTCAAAGTGAAATGCACTGGGCCGGCTCACACATCCACAGAGTAGTTCTGTAGGTATGTAGAGCATACTAAGCACCAAAACATTTGACAGGTGCGCTTTTCTCTGACCCTACCCTTGCTCCTTTCTCTCCGTTGGCTCCGGGGAAACCTTGGAATCCCTGAGATCCCTGTGTTGATAAAAGAGAGAGAGAGAGAGAGAGAGAGAGAGAGAGAGAGAGAGAGAGAGAGAGAGAGAGAGAGAGAGAGAGAGAGAGAGAGAGGCAAAAGAGATTAAATCCCATGTTCGTCAAAGGCGAGCAACAAAGACGCTGAGTGGTGTAAAGTGAAAGTGCTGTTGTAGGCAGCAGTGACGCATTTTGGGCAGCGCTCGTTCAGTGGGCGTCTGTCTGACACCAAAAGGCATGGCTAAATCCTGCCCCCTTTGATCCGGGAGGTTCAAACATGACTTCCCTGCGCCCCGCCTGCGTCAGAGCGGTGCCCCGCTGGCCAGTCAGGGCCAGTGCATCAATAACGCCATGTTCAATCAAGGGGTCCTTCAGGTGTGCCTCCTTGAAGTGTCCACTATGATAAAGACAGAGAAAGGGATTCTGGGAGGAAAAGGGGACTTACCTTTGGCCCTTGTCTTCCGGGGTATCCTGGCAACCCTGGAACACCCAGTTTGCCCTGAGAGAGAGGAACACAAAACAAAGTCACCATCTGTATATCAATCAATGAAACCTATTTATTTATAAACGCCTTTTTGTGCATTTACAGTTGTCGCAAAGTGACTTTGCTTGAATATGATGGGTTTAAGTATTCATTAAGTCTTGTGTATCTCCTCCATCTATTTCCCTGTCTTTTCTATTCCCCCTTTTCTGGGTCAGGCCAATCTGAAGCCATTCTGTTTTGTTTACACCCTCACCCTGCTAGATGTGGGCTGGAAGTGGGAAGAGAAAACTGTCTCTCTCTACGTTCCACTTCTTAAGATAGTTTCTCTGGGGAATTCTATTAAATTATTCTGATTCCCAATTACTAAATTACAGTAGAGAGAGACACACTATACTAAGGAAAATGAAACATCTCACAACTACTTTGTCTTAAAGCTATAAAACGAATTGTCCTTGTTTTAATTAAGAGAAATAAGTCACTCCAGTGTTTCACTGGTTATAGATAGAAAATACCCTATATGTGTATAGTCAGTGTTTTAAAAGTGTTCTCATCTTAAACACAGGCGTTTAAAATGCAAGATTAAACATGATAGTAAGCTTTTTCCTGTCAGTTTCAAATCAGGAAAACACCTACTGTATATCTCCTAAGTGTTCAGATTTGATAAACTAGTGTTTACTTTCCTATTGTCTCTCAGAGTACGTGGGAGGGGCAACATTATCATATTTCCCAGCATGCTTTGTTGCAAGTCGATTTTTAGAATAGTTGTTTTAATATCTATGTTTCCTCATACATATTGGTCGATTGATCGTATACATTTTTCTAAAACTAATACAATCTGTAAGGGGGTTGGAGTTATTGCACCCATTACTGAGATGTTTGTTCCAGTTTCAGTGGTTTAAGTATTGTTTGGTAACTATTTCACCATAGCAGTCATTCTGAGTGCAGGTTGTAGGTGATAAAAATATTCCAATTGTTGCCTATATTCCGATAGAAATGACTATTCACTTCACGATCCAGCGTATTGTGACTTGCAGGTTTAAACACTGTGACGTGTTCTCATTGAAATTCTGAATGCCTTGCTGTGTTTAAGAATTGTTACAGAAAAGTGTTGAGTTAAGTGTTCAGATCCTAAACACTTGGTTTCACAGTGAATGTGAAGTTTGTCACAAGGGCAAAGACGACTCACCTTTTCTCCGTTGGGTCCGAGAGGGCCAGCGTCTCCAGGGAGACCAGAGCGACCCTTGGGCCCCTCAGGTCCGTCCTCTCCTCTGGGTCCTGCAGGTCCCAGCTCACCCTGGATAACACACATAACCAGGTTGTCAGGGGAACCTCATATTGTGTCATACTATTTCTCAGAGTATCATGTAGTATCCTAGATTCAATTATTGTGGCTTTCCATGTGGTGGATTTACTATTCTAATCATACCATATCTTCGATCTTAACGTACACTCTTAGAAAAAAGGTGATATCTAGAACCTAAATGTTTTTGGGGGGTTTTCTCCATAGGAGAACCCTTTGAATAACTGTTTTTGGTTCCATATAGAACCCTTTTCACAGAGAGTTCTACATGGAACCCAAAAGGGCTCTACCTGGACCCAAAAATGGTTTTTACCTGGAACCAAAAAGGTTCTTGTAAGCGGACAGCCAAAGAACCCTTTTGGAACCCTTTTGTCCACGAGTGTATCGTGTCATGTCATATAATAGAGCCATGACACCTGCTTCCCAGGTCCTTCAGAATGCACTACCATATCCACATCACTCCAGTCACTGTCATGACACCTGCTCTTACAGGCCCATCAAACTGAAATATCGTCCTCAGATTGTTCCAAACACTTTTTCAGTCATGACACCGTCTCATCCTCACACCGTTTCAGTTCCCGTTTCAGTCATGACATCGTCTCATCCTCACGCCGTTTCAGTCCCCGTTTCAGTCATGACACTGTCTCATCCTCACACCGTTTCAGTCCCCGTTTCAGTCATGACACTGTCTCATCCTCACGCCGTTTCAGTCCCCGTTTCAGTCATGACACTGTCTCATCCTCACACCGTTTCAGTCCCCGTTTCAGTCATGACATTGTCTCATCCTCACACCAGGATGTCATGGTTGGGTCCTCCGGGTCCAGCCCTTCAGACAGTGAGTGTCGAGCAACTCAGTCTCTGATGCTCGGTAACTGCTCAAAGAATCAAATGAGGCCATTTCCCCTGCTCTCTGTCTGTCTGTCAAGCTGACTGTGTGATATAAGAGGACTTGTATTTCCTCCCTGTTTAAGTGCATGCATCCTCTGGTGGGTTAGTGGTGCTGTGCTGAGGCTGCTATAAGGCAGAGCACAACTCTAAACTGCAGGGTACAAACTGGCTCTGACAATTTGCCATAGCCGTGCCGACCCAGTGGACCCATGAACAGTCCCCCGTAGACTCGCCGTCAAACACACACACACACACACTTCACACGTATGTGCCCACTTACATATGCACAAACACATCACAGTAATCACAAAGACTCTGTCTCTTCTAGCTTGACACTCACACGTTGTAACTCATGCTAAAAAGTTAATCAAACAGAAGCAGTTCTCGCTCTCTAACTCACGCACACTCATAAGCACGCAACACAAGTAGACAATTACATTCCGGTCCATGCCGGGAGCCTCCTGCCTCCACTCCTCTCGAGAACAGGGCTCTCACAAATCCCTCTCTCTTCATCTCTCTTCCCCCTCTCAAATCCCTCTCTCTTCTCCTCTCTTTCCCCTCTCAAATCCCTCTCTCTTCTCCTCTCTTCCCCCTCTCAAATCCCTCTCTCTTCTCCTCTCTTCCCCCTCCTCTCCTCTCTTCTCCTCTCTTCCCCCTCTAAATCCCTCTCCTCTCCTCTCTTCCCCCCTTCTCCTCTCTTCCCCCTCCTCTCCTCTCTTCCCCCTCTAAAATTCCTCTCCTCTCCTCTCTTCCCTCTCTCTTCTCCTCTCTTCCCCCCTCTCCTCTCTTCCCTCTCTCTTCTCCTCTCTTCCCCCTGTATTCTCCTCTCTTCCCCCTATAAAATCCCTCTCCTCTCTTCCCCCTATAAAATCCCTCTCCTCTCTTCCCTCTCTCTTCTCCTCTCTTCCCCCTGTATTCTCCTCTCTTCCCTCTCTAAAATCCCTCTCCTCTCCTCGCATCCCCAGCTGCTACATCTCCAGGGGAAGACAGGCTGAAGCCCCTTGTCTTTTTCGCTCTCTCTATTTTGAAGGGGTTTAAGCTCCTCTCATCGATTTCTCTCTCATCACTCTCTCTCTCTCTCTCTCCCACCTCCTCCTCCTCTCAAGATGGCCTGTTCAGGGGTTGAGGGTATCGTGTTTAAAGTAGGGGCCAAAGCTACTCCTTGTGTCTCCATGTCGACGGGTATTGAGGTGACTTGAACAGTCTAACGTAAATCTCTGACTGACACTGTTCGCTTTGAGAGGGCTTCTATTTCTGGCTTTACCTGCCAGTTCTCTGGTCTATTAATCTCAGAGAGGTCGGCTAGACGTCAAGAGGTAATTGGAGAGACGGAAGAGGGGGATTGATAGGAACACACACACAAAAACGGAAACAGCTCACACACACTAGCTCGCACGCACACACACACACACACGCACGCACGCACGCACGCACGCACGCACGCACGCACGCACGCACGCACGCACGCACGCACGCACGCACGCACGCACACACACACACACACACACACACACACACACACACACACACACACACACACACACACACACACACACACACACAGAACTGGCAACAGGGACGTTTGGTCAGTGCTTGCACATTACCCATAATTCCTTTGGGCCAACCGGGGGAGGGGGGGGCAGACCAGTTTGAGTAAAGGTCACCTCCTATTGGACCAGAGAACTTTAGGATCAACTGTGCACTAGCCAAAATCCTCAGCCAATGGCAACTAACCAATGACAACTAGCCTAACGTTTCCATCACTTTTCAAAGTCAGACTGGGTTTTACTGTAGCCTTCGTCATAAGCCTGTCAAAGGAACACTATAAATCCCTGCCAGACTGATGAAAGTAGTTGCTTAAACTCTGTTGGATATTATGTTCTGCGACGTCCAGATATGTGGACGGCAATTTGACCCAAAAAACTAGAACAAAAGATAAATTCCTCACCCTGTCACCCTTGATTCCCATATCTCCCTTGAAGCCAGGGAATCCATCTTCTCCCTGAGAGAAAGAATGAAATGAACAAGAGAAAGGAGGGGGAGACAGTAAAAGGTGTTGAGAATGTGGTCATTTGTTTTGGAGAGCAGTGAAAAGCCATATCCGCCCTCACGAAGGCATTCACAAACAAGCACACATCCCTCTCACTCTCTCACACACCTGTACAATTGCTTTGGGCAGTCCCTGTTGCCATAGAAACTCTAGATCTTATTTCCCCGAAAGAGGAGTAGGACAGCCTGACATTTATGGGCTTCGGCAACATATACCATCACCCTTATCGCCACCTTCATCGTCACCATCATTGTTGGAACCATCATCACTGTCATTATTATCATGTGTGACTGATGCATTTTTTCATTAGACCACTCGAACAGAAGATCGGATACACGCGCACGCTAATGTCCTACCTTTTCCCCCTTTCCTCCTTTCAGGCCTCGTACACCGTCGGCTCCCTGGTTCGAGAGAGAGAGAAACATTCGTATCAAACACTGAACTGGATCTGAATGCTGAAAACACTAACACACGCAACTAAGGCTGAAGGATAACTAAGCATGCCATCTCTCGTGAAACTCTATGAAGAATGATCTCGATTAGAGCTCGATGGTAACAAAGCTATTTGCCTGGGGTGGAATTTTATAGTATAGGAGCAGAATTGATGGTACCCTGTGGTGCCGGAAACCAATAGCATCCTTCTCCTCCTATATCTATCTTTACTCCCAAATACATCGGTTGTACTTTCATTAAACCAGCATCAGTCGCCGAGCCCGTTGTCTCCAACACGCAGAGGCTAACTGCTGTGGAGCGCTTTCGGGGAGCACACGCCAAGAGGCACGAGCATCCGCCAGCCTCACACACACAGTCAGTGGGTGGTGTAATTTATTTGGCCCCTTAAGCCCTCTCTGGAGGGGCCATTTGTTGAGAGTCTGCCTTCATGTGTCTCTGCTTAAATCAGCTAGTCATTGCTGAGGATCAAGCGCCAGTGGGATCACTCCCGGGGCCATCGAGTGTGAGTGCGAGCTACAGCCACGCGTGCTTATCTCAGCCACCCGGCCCAGCAACCCTGACCCTCTCAACTGAGCTACGACGAGCGGCGCTGGTTTTACGAGCTTGAATAAGTGCTGGGGGAAAACAGGTTTGGGATATCCTGTAATATTGACTCTATCCGCATGTCACAGATGGGGGGGAGGGGGGTTGTTCAGTCCAAAATCATACTCTAACATTGTGTCTGGTCCACACAGAGTACGAAACAGCATAACCGCTAACTAGGCCTATTTTATTGCACACAAACATACAGGTTCAGTTCATTCCACATTAGCATTCAAAAGACTAAGGTTTAGACTGCTTCACCTAATGACAGATCAGACCAATGGGAGAGCACCATTGATATCATGTGCTCCAATGATGGGGTCGTGTTTTAGGAGTTAATTAGGCCGGGGGGGGGGGTGAGACATTGGGGCGTAA